>NC_041410.2:20808368-21083368 GCF_900747795.2 Erpetoichthys calabaricus | reverse complement strand
CGCTGGAACAACAGCTCTGATCTATGGAGACCCAACTTTGCAATTCAGACAACTTAAAGGATCTGCTGGTAATGTTTTGGTACCAGATAGCACAGGACACCTTCAGGTGGCATGAGGAGGACCTAAACAATATTAGGCAGGTGATTTAAATGTTGTGGCTCATCAGTGTATATGAGTATATATTTGAATAAAACGAATAATTTTCATCACAATTGTATTTCATTAGCTGAAAGGCAGTGTGACCCCTGGTGGCTAAGCCACTAAACTGTCACCAGTCTCCACAGGTCTTTCCATCTGGAGAAGCGAATTTTGTAGAAATGTGTCTGTCATTTCCAAAATGCATAAAAACTTTAATGCAAATATAAAATTACTGCTGACTCAAAAACATGTCTGGGTTTGAACGAATGGCTTCGTCTGGTACACTGGTGCCCAGTGGGTCATAAATAAACACTGTTCCATTATCTGCTGGATGACAGTCTTATTATGGAGAACCCATTTTATGGGGTTTTAAGCTTCATTTTAAGTATTGGACAAAATGTAACTTTTATTTTGTTGTGACCGTAAGCAGAACTTCAATGATGTCGGCAGAATTTCTACTATAAAAATGGTAGCACCATATTATCCATCCAGACAGAAAGATATGGAAGAAGATGCTCTGCTATGGCAACCCCTAACGGGAGCAGCTGAAAGAAGAAGAAGAAGATAAAGTCTACCTAAGCTCCATCACCCATAGGATAAAATCAATATCTAAAAACCTTCTAGAGTAGTAAGTTTATTTATCCAGCAAGCCTTGCACGAGGTTTCATCTTTCTTTTCTGGATTTCTCTTTCAGTTTGCCATTGGGTTTTGTTTCCGAGTTATTTCAGCCTATTCGCCTCTGACTTTTGCCCATCCCTCATTACCAGTCTACCTGACGTGACGTCTCCTGGCCTCCATGCACCTCACAATAACTTCTCTGTCTCAAAATAATGCTAATTCATGTGCGATTTTTCAAACAATTTACCCCACTGTAAGAATTTGGTGATCAAACAGACAAAATTAAAGATTTCTGAAAGAAAACACCCGTCTTTGTATTAAAATAAAACAGGCAAAAAGCAAAGACCCCCTTAAGCTGGCAGGGTACTGCAAGAGTAAAATGTAAAACAGTGAAGCAAGGCGGCAGGTGATTATCAGTAAGTGATAGAGCCGCAGACATCCCACGGAGAGGTGGGCCTGTATCCAGCAGGAAATGCGTGACAAAGCAGGAATGGGCCCATTTATCGATCAGACCTTAAATAAGCTGGCGGTGCCCGTCTCCAGCTGCAGCCAATTACTGACCCGCAGTGACGGTCGTTTTCATGAGCACAAAAGATGAAGGCCTACATGCTGATTAGCACAAAGGAAGATGCAGCAAATGAAAGCAGAGAGCAACTTCTGGGAAATCCAGGCTGGCACCAAGTGCTATAGCGAGGACGTGTCTGGCAGCCCTCTGCCCCATATCTGAGGATGCCTTGTAAAGTGGACCCTGAAGGTGCACAATCATCAAGATCATCTAGCTTCAACTCAAATGGTCAAAAGGTCTCAACTCAAAATCAAAAAGTCCAGAGAACAGTGACTAGGCTGATTCCAGGGCTATGGGGTTGAATTATGAGGAAAGGTTAAAAGAGCTGAGCCTTTACAGTTTAAGCAGAAGAAGATTAAGAGGAGACCTGATTGAAGTGTTTCAAATTATAAAGGAAATCAGCACAGTGGATCGAGACTGAGAGTTTAAAATGAGTTCATCAAGAACTCAGGGATGCAATTAAGGGTAAATTTCGCACAAACATTAGGATGTTTTTCTTTACACAAAGACCGATAGACACTTGGGATAAGAGACCAAGTATTGTGGTAGACAGTAAGACGTTAGGGTCTTTCAACACTCGACTTGATGTTTTTTTGGAAGAAATAAGTGGATAGGACTGGCGAGCTTTGTTGGGCTGAATGGCCTGTTCTCGTCTAGAGTGTTCTAATGTTCACGAGGCGCTTCACGTGATTCAGTTTGTGTTCCGCTTATTGTTTGCATCTCTTCCAGCCGAGTGTGTGGTGCCTTTCCATCCTTGGCAGTGTGGCTCTTGAGTCCTTTAGTTATTTTAAGTTTGGAGTTCTGTACAGATGTAACCAACGCAATGGGCTTTTGTATTGGATTTTAAACTGACATGAAAACTGCATGCTGTAGTGAAAATACATTGATCATTTAGTTGGTATGTTTTTAATTATGACATGATAAAATGGTGACAAAACCCAACACACCACATGCATATGCATTGCATATTTAGTGCTTAATAATTCTGGAACAAATTATCTTTCATACTTTCACCTGTTTGCGCCAGGGTGAACATGCCACAATATGTCTTACAGAGAGGTGAGCTTTAAAAAAATATTTTAAAATACAAAAGCAAGTGTAATTTGCATGGCATGGCCAGGAGCCCAACATAAAAATGCCTGATCTTGACAAAGCTGGCATTAAAAAACATGGCAGGTGGCCCATATGGACAAGCGAACATGAGCACGATATTACCCAGCCATTGCCATCTCACCTCTTTACAGTTTTCAGAGTTAGAGAAATGGATGAGGTCGTCATTGTACATCTCCTGCGTGTTGATGATGTCGCTGTATTCCTTCTGGCTCAGGTCCTCCGGGTTGATCCCATTGGCTCGCAGGAACTCCTGGTATGCTACGCTGAATGCCTGCCCAATAGACTGAGCGATAAGCTGTGCCTGAGGGAGACAGACAATTAAAAAAGTGAACACTGTCCTAGAACAAAAGTGGATGGCAGCGGGAAACGCACCCACCTCAAAGGGAAATGCAGCTCGCCAGCCAGCATCAGTTTATAGTGTCTGCATTTTCACGGATCATGTATGTCTTTTTTAATTCTAGCAGAGGATTCAGACTGCGTGCACCAACCTATAAACTGTCTGAGGCCTTATTCAGAAACCAGTAAGGGCAGCGTTTGCCTATCCAAGTAAGGGGTGGCCATGCAGGGTGCCAGTCCAGTACAGACAGTATAAATTGATACTGTGTGAATTATCAATAGCCACAGAAGAAAGAAAGAAAGAAAGAAAGAAAGAAAGAAAGAAAGAAAGAAAGAAAGAAAGAAAGAAAGAAAGAAAGAAAGAAAGAATGTGAAGCGGGAGCAAATACCAAGGCAAAGGAGGGTAACAAAACAGAGAAATTCAAACCTTTCATTTTTCAAAAGATTAATTGACTCCATGAGACTTTCTCAATGATGACAACTCAACTGGCAGCTTTGCAGTTTAGCTCCCAACATCCTTTCCACCAGGGGGCGACACTGCATTGCTTTTTGAATCTGTGCTTGACTGATGAGAGGCATTATGTTGTAGTGGCTAGTGCTGCTCTTGTCTCATGGATTAAGCACGTGGACTTTAAATGTTCTTGTTATGTCTGCATAATATATGTTTTCCTCCAGGTATTCCATTTTGCCTCCCACATTCCAAAATCATTTCCTAAAGGAAGACCTAAACATCATGTAGAGGTGAGAAAATATGACCGCCTATGGAACAAACATGAGACTGGATGACAAGGCACTGAGGACGTGAAGTATTCTCTTTGTCTTGAACTCTTTACTCAGTATTAACTTTGTTCTTCTTTGTAAAGTGCTTTGTAACAATTGTCACACACGTGTTCATGGGAGGCAGTCTAGGGCCTTAGCTAAGGATAAGCAACAGAGATTGAGGTTGATCAACAGCACTAATGCCTCTTCTCCATTTTCCATAGACCTTCAGAAGGGAAGACCACGTAAAACTCCGCCCACTTCCGGTTCCAGACCATGCCCTTCTATTGACCTCACTTCCCTACCTATCCCGCTTCTTCTTGACCACGTAAAACTCCGCCCACTTCCAGTTCCAGACCACACCCTTCTATTGACCTCACTTCCCTACCTATCCCGCTTCTTCTTGACCATGTAACACTCCGCCCACCTCCAGTTCCAGACCATGCCCTTCTACTGACCTCACTTCCCTTCCTATCCCGCTTCTTCTTGACCACGTAAAACTCCACCCACTTCTGGTTCCAGACCACGCCCTTCTACTGATCTCACTTCCTTTCCCGCCTCTTCCTGCCAAGAAAATATAAGAACGAACCCACCACTCACTAGATCAGTCTGATATGACTCAGTGTTTTATGATAACTCTTGACCATATTGTGTTGGTAGCAACAATATACGGGGTGGATTCTTTATATCTGTTCTGTTCTCTTGTTTCCACAATGCTCACTTCTACAACTAAAATAAAATAAACACCTAGCAACTGACTGACATCCATGATTGCACAAAGTTGTTACAACACCTCCAGAAGACTCCTTACTACATTAACACAGACACCCCTCATTCACCCTTCAATCGTGGGCTGACATTTGTCTTTCTGGTATTACCTTTGGACAAATAAATTTCTATCTATCCATCCTTCCAGCTTATCCAGAGTAGGGTCATGGAGCAGCTGGAGCTAATCCCAGCATGCAACAGTCCCAGGGGCCACCACCAGAAAGGGCGCCAGTCCATCACAGCAAAGTACTATCTATAGTAGGGGAAACAAGTATTCAACACAACAACATTTTTCTCTTTAAACATATTTCCAATACAGGTATGCACATTACATTTAGACCAGACATTGGCATTAACCGCATGTAAAGAGACAGTTAAAGAAATCGTAACATTCTATTCCATAAAAACGTTTTGTTTCACAAAGTGAAATGACACAAAGAAAAAAGTACGTGAATATGGTAACTGAAATGTCTATGTGGAGAAACCTTTGTTTGTAATGACTGCTTCAAGATGCTTCCTGCTTAAAGCAACAAGGTTCTCACAGTGCTCAGTGGGATTTTGACCCATTCTTCTTCACAAGCAGTGTTTAAACCTTGAAGATTCCCTGGTCTGCTGGTAAGTTTTGATCTTCAGTTCCTTCCACAAATATTGTCTTGGATTTAAGTCTGGTGATTAACTGGGCCATCCCAACATCACTAGTTTCTTCCTCTAGAATTGACTGAGAGACTCCTTTGAATTACATTTAGGCTCGATGTCCTGCTGGAAGGTCTACTGGCATCTCACCCTCATTGTCCTGGGTGGATGGCCACAGATTCGTCTCAAAAATTTCCCGGCACATAGCTCTATTCATCTCCCCTTCAATAATTTGGAATCCACCAGTACCATAAGAAGAGAAACAGCCCCATACCATCATGCCTTCATCTCTAAATATCACTGGTATTTTTGAAGGGTCACACACAGAGCCATTTCTCCGCCAAACATGGTATGTTGTATTGTTGCTGAAAGGTTTGATCACACTACATTCTCCTAGTAGTCTGCAGGCTTCTTCAAATGTTAAAGAGCAAACCTCAAATGAGCTTCAACATGACTTTTCTTCAGTAATGGAGTCTTTCTGGGTGATCATGCATGGAGACCGTGGAGATGGAGAGCACTGACTATTGTTTTCTCTGTGAAGACGATACCTGCTGCTTCCAGGTCATCCTGGGGCTCTTTTCCAGTTCTTGGCTTGTGGGCTAACCTTCTGATAGCCTGGTTGGAAATCTTGCAAGGAGCTCTTGAATGAGGCCAGTTGATGATAAAGTGATGTTCCTTCAGCTTACAGATAATGGCTCTAGTGATGCTTACAGGAGTATTTAGGAGATGAGAAATCTGTTGGTAACCAGTGCCACTGCTATGTTGATCAACAACCTTGCTGTCGAAAGTCAAGGGGGAGCTCCTTGCCTCTACTTATCATGAGATGTTTCTTGCGTGACAGCTTGGCAGCAAATGATTGGTTAACTTGCATTCAGAGGTGGGTAACCCTTGTTCAAAGAATGGAAGTTCTAACCTACCAACATTCACTAATCCCACACAGATAGGAGAAGTAAGTAGTGGAATCAGCGGGTGTGTAGTGCTTAGTCTTGGTGTCTTCTATACGTCTTTCTTGTGTCTTTCTACTTTATTGCGTAGAACTTTTTTATGAATTAGACTGTCATGATTTCTTTGGCTGTGTCATTTTAGTGAGTTCATGTCTTGACTAAATTTCAAGTGCATAACTGCATTAGGCGGCACGGTGGCGCAGTGGTAGCGTTGCTGTCTCGCAGTTAGGAGACCTGGGTTCGCTTCCTGGGTCCTCCCTGCGTGGAGTTTGCATGTTCTCCCCGTGTCTGCGTGGGTTTCCTCCGGGTGCTCCAGTTTCCTCCCACAGTCCAAAGACATGCAGGTTAGGTGCATTGGCGATTCTAAATTGTGCTTGGTGTGTGTATGTGCGCCCTGTCCAGGGTTTGTTTCCTGCTTTGTGCCCTGTGTTGGCTGGGATTGACTCCAGCAGACCCCCGTGACCCTGTAGTTAGGATATAGCGGGTTGGATAATGGATGGATTGATAGCTGCATTAGAAATATGTTTAATTTCCCTCACTCTATTTATCTATCTATTATATAGTGCCTTTCCTATCTGTCTATCTATCTATTTATCTTTTATATAGTGCCTTTCATATAGATCTATTATGTAGTGACTTTTCTATCTATCCATCTATTGATCTGTTATATAGTGCCTTTCATATCTATCTATCTATCTATCTATCTATCTATCTATCTATCTATCTATCTATCTATCTATCTATCTATCTATCTATCTATCTATCTATCTATCTATCTATCTATCTATCTATCTATCTATCTATCTATTATGTATTGTCTTTTCTCTCTATTATAAATAGAGGCCTGCTCTTAGTTAAAGTCGAATTTTTAAAGCAAACTTCAGACTTTCCAGCATCACAGATCCAGCTGGGACTTCACGTCTGTTTCTTCATCAGCACAGATTCCCCCCTCTTTCATTTCATCTCCGTATCAATAATAGCAACCTATGCAGCAGAAGCCACCCCTGGGAATGGTATGACACATAACATCACTACTGAACGTGAAATATGCAAATCAAGTCCTAACGTCAAATTAAATATTTCCTCAAACTGGAAGGTAATTGGTCATTACTTTCTTGTCTAATTGTTAATCTGCAGTCATGGACTCTGGGAAACGAATCACCGCCAGTCCTAATTGCATTGCCTGTTTATTAATTGCTTTGGTATTTTTCAAATATTTTATGCTGCAGAAATTGCTTCCCTACAACTAGGCGAAGCAGCAATTTGGAATTCATGTTTTAATCAGATGAAAACTTGTCATTCCTGTCTTCGTAATCATCGCTGTTCGTGTTCCGGGTGTTGTAGTAAAAGCTAATCAATTTACTGCTGCTGAGAAAAGGAAGCAGCCCAGGCGTGCTGATAGGCACACATGCCATCGTAGGACCGGCTTACTTACTGCAGCGCAGGGTCACGAGGGTCTGGGGGCTATCCAGACAGCATCGGGTACGAGGAACTATCCATGGATGGGGTGTCAGCCTAAGGACACCTGCAGACACTCACATTAACTTATAGCGGGCTGATTTACAGTCACTCACCAACAAAACTTGCACACCTTTGTGTCTGCACTTTGTGTTTAGAGTTTTGAATTCATCTGTCTACTACTCAGCACTTCCCATATCTGGACCTGACAGAAAGATTTTTGCTTTTTATTTGCACAGTATCCAGATACTTAGACAAAATACCCCATGTGGAACCTCCTTAAATATTAGAAGGGCATTAGTGTCACATGACGCATTTGCAGTCATCAAGTGGTAGCACTCAGTAGCTGTCTCCAGCAACAATAAGGCAGGGGGGCATCAACATGGTGGCTGTCACGGTCAACAAAATGGTGGCATGGAAAAGTCACAAAAAAACAATAGAAAAAATAAGTTACTATATAAATTCCATCCATCCATTCATTCATCCATTTTCTTCCACTTATCCTGTCCAGGTCATGGGAGCAGCAGTCCAAGCAAAGATACCCAGATGTCCATTTTTTCCTACCACCTTCTCCAACTTCTCTGGGAGGATACTGAGGCGTTCCCAGGCCAGGTGGCAGACAAATCTCTCCGGGGTCTGCCCTGTGGTTTCCTCCCAGGGGGTTGTCTAGAAGCTTTGGACCCCTTCATCTGGCTCCTGTTGATGAAGAGGAGCAGTGACTCTTCTCCACCTCCTATTTCTAAGGCTGATCCCAGACACTCTGTGAAGGAAGCTCATTTCTGCCGCTTGTATCGGCGATCCAGTTCTCCTACCCACAGCTCGCGACCACAGGAAAGAGCGTGAACTTTGCTGGACCAGTAAATGGAGGGCCCTGCTTTTTGGCTCTTCAGTATATCTTACCAGTACAATGTCTATGTAACTGCTGATGCTGCTCCGATCCACCTGCTGATCTCCACTTCCATCTTCCCTCACTTGTCACCTACCTGGTCAAGGCACTCAACCCATTCCTGCAAACCTGGCGGTGCTGATCCTCATCCTGACTGCTTCACACTTGTTTGTACCCATCTTACAGCACATCTCTGTTGACTTTTGTTGTCCGCCAGATGCTTGTAAATTCCAGCTGTTACCTTGTGCTGGAGGCACATTAGGATCTGAAGGGTTAGTTGATGGCTAAGGTGGAAGATGTTTTGCTTGACTGCAGAAATTACACTACAACTAACTTGATGTACCCCAAGGAGAAAAATCCAATCTACTGTATATACTCGCATATAAGTTGGGTCTTGAAACCCGAAAAATCTAATAAAATCAAACCCCGACTTATACGCCCATTCAAAACACTTAATTGTGTTTTTTTTACATCTTCTTGCCTCCTCCAATCTCACACCAGTTTCTCAGACACATTGAATTTTGTTCCAGCAGCGCAGTTTCCAGTTTCTTTCACCAATTCAATGACTTTTAATTTAAAATCAGCTTCATATTTTCATGAGATCGAACGCTCCATTTTAGATAAGGGATGCCCTTATGACAAAGGTGTACGAGGGTGTGAGATACAAAAAACACAAAACAGTGCAAACGTCGCTTCGGAATAGTTTGAGTATTACCGCGTGGTCACGTAGGCACAATACATACAAATAAAAGGCTGTGTTCTCTGTGGTTAGGTGGCCATTAGCATATCGTAATCTCTTGGACCAACAGCATGAGTTTTCCGCATTCGACTTATAAAATGCCGGAAATTATACGGTAAAATCAAGCCTTAACTTATCTGAGGGAGAGTTTATCTGTGAGTATATATGGTAATTCTACAAAGCTGGACAAGGTGATGACCTCAGCTCTCAGCGAACATGGGAGGACCAGCTGGAAGACCGCAAGGAGCAATATAATTGGACCAGGTGGTTGACGCAACACATTTCTGACAGTATGAGTCCGCCTTATCCAAAGACACACAAACTATCCCACCATGAGCATCACAATGGGCCCTCCAATGGCAACATCTGAAGTAGCCTCAGATCCAGCAGCTTGGCATTAAGACCTGAAAATTCCTGCAACCAAACGATAAGCTGGACATCTGAAGGTGGAAGGTGTAACCAGGGAGCGCCTTTTTGTAACCCACTTTCCCTAAGAATGAATGTCTGGATGCATTTAATTTTTCCTTTAGATTCTTCTAATCAGGCCATCCCATTAACGCTCCATGATCGTCACACTGTCATTGGGGCTCCAGACCTTCTGCTACAAATTTAAAAGGCTCTACTTACATCCTCCGACTCAAAGACGTGGCATATCATCTTGTACTGCTTCTTCCCTTCCTGACCCCCTGGGGTGGTCTCAATGCAGTCCTGCGAGGCAGTGCGGGGCATGCGGCGGCGGGCCATCAGGACCACGATATTCCCAATGTCTGCGATGTAGGAAATGGTGCGCAATGCGTTGTCCATCATCGTTTCCTATACAAAAAAGTTGTCAAAGCTTCATTTTCTTTGCCTTCCCATCAAACACACAGGCCAACGACGTGCAATCAAACTTAAGGAAGCAAACACCAACCCCCTGACTGACATCTAAACAGTCACTCGACCAGAAGATGCTCCTCTGGGGTCTCTGTTCTGCTTGGGACACTCATCCTGACATTAAGTTGGTGTGACACTTGAAGGAGTTTATTTTTAATTCCCCTCAAAGGTTAAATGCAACAGGGGAGATAAGTACCCCGGCAGCACAGCCCACTGGCAGCTTTGTCACACTGCCGCACCGGGCTGTCACACTGCATTGTGTTCAAAACCAATGAGCAGACGGCATCTTTAAAAGAAAGACGCTGTCCCCAGGGGGGCCGCTAGGACCAACTCCGGCTACGCTAGGAGAGATTTCTAAAATGAAGACACTGGACTGTGAGGAGGAAAAGACGTATGCGTGTAGCTGAATATTTTCAGGTTTTTTTTTGTATTTTCAATCATGCATGTATTTAATGTAAGGGGGTAAGGTGGGGGGGTTGAGACAGAGGAGAGGAGTCAGGTGGACAACTTTATTTCTCAGTGCAGCAAAACCAAGCAACTGGTTATTGATTTTCAGCACACCAAAGAGCTTCTGCTGTACGTCTGATCACTATTCAGGAAACAGATGAAGTGGTGGTCCACTCCTACAAGTATTAGGGGGTCCACATCAATGACAGGATGGAATAATACCAGAACACAGAGGAACTATAGAAGAAAAGGCAGAGCAGAGCAGAACAGGCTCTTTTTTCTTAGGAGACCACATTCCTTTTCATGAGGGAAGTGACATCCTTCACATCTTCTATAACTCTGTGATGGCCAGCGTGATTCTCTAGCTAGTGACATCACTTCAAGAGCAGCCCACCGAATCAACAAGCTAATTAAAAGGGCAGGCTCAGGTATGGGATGCACTGTGGACCCCCTGGAAGTCATAGCAAAGGAGAGAAGTAAAATAAAACCGAGTCCCATTATGAACCACTCTACACATCATCTCTCCGACACACGAACACTGAGGACTTTCAGCCAACGAATTATTAAGCAGAAGTGAGTGTAGAAACGAGATGGGGGCTCCTTTATACCAACAGCAATATGTCTGCATAACACCTCACGGGGACTGGGACTGACAAGTCAGAAGTTTCTTTTTCTTGTTAATTTTCTTCCTTCTGGTGTATATTCAGACCATAGAGTCAGTCTATCTATCTACAGTATTTATCTATTATATAGTTCCTTCCCTATCAGTCTATCTATTATATAGTGCCATTTCTATTATATAGTGCCTTTCCTATTATCTATCTATCTATCTATCTATCTATCTATCTATCTATCTATCTATCTATCTATTTATCTATTATATAGTGCCTTTCCTATTTTTATCTATTTATCTATTATATAGTGCCTTTCCTATTTTTTATCTATTATATAGTGCCTTTTCTATCTATCTATCTATCTATCTATCTATCTATCTATCTATCTATCTATCTATCTATCTATCTATAGTTCCTTCCCTATCAGTCTATCTATTATATAGTGCCTTTCCTATTTTTATCTATCTATTTTATAGTGCCTTTCCTATTTTCTATCTATATATTATATAATGTGTTTTCCATCTATCTATCTATTATATAGTGCCTTTCCTATTTTTATCTATCTATTTTATAGTGCCTTTCCTATTTTCTATCTATATATTATATAATGTGTTTTCCATCTATCTATCTATTATATAGTGCCTTTCTTATTTTCTGTCTGTCTATCTATGTATCATATAGTGCCTTTTCTATCTATCTATTATATAGTGCCTTTCCTATTTTCTGTCTATCTATCTATCTATCATATAGTGCCTTTTCTATCTATTATATAGTTCCTTCTCTATCAGTCTATCTATTATATAGTGCCATTTCTATCTATTATATAGTGCCTTTCCTATTTTTATCTGTCCATTATATAGTGCCTTTCCTATTATCTATCTATTTTATAGTGCCTTTCCTATTTTCTATCTATATATTATATGATGCGTTTTCCATCTATCTATCTATCTATTCTATAGTGCCTTTCCTATTTTTTGTCTGTCTATCTATCTATCATATAGTGCATTTTCTATCTATCTGTCTATCTACATTACAAATAAAATACTATATACAGTACAATGCATGCAATATTTTGTATTCTCGGTCTGTACTTGCAAAGCATCTTGGGACAGTGCTTCTTCTTGAAAGGTGCTTCACTTTATGCAGTTTGGATGTGTATTGATTAATGACTCCAAACAGTGCCAGTGTGCACAAGTTGGCCCTGTGACCAGCTGCTGGTCACTCCATGGGTAGTTCCTGTGACACACCCAATAATTTGACAGGAAGGGAGCACCTCTCAAAAGCTCCAAGTCCAAGAACTAAGTTTAAACAGTATCAAGTGTGTGCACATAGGAATCAGTTTAAGGGATTTGGTGATGGCAATTCTCAGCTGCTCCAGGGGATGGCGCTGTGTGATAACGTTCTCTCTTTTCCTCCCTCCAGCTCTCCACCACGGATGTCACTTCCAGCATCTGTCCTCCTGGACCTGCCTCTTCCTGCCTGTGAATGGAAGAACTGCCATCTTGGGCAGTCACAATAGAATTCCAATCTGGTGAGACTTGTTTTTGTGTTTTCATGCGCTTTCCTTGAATGTATTATTCCTTCAGTTATACGGGGTTTTTCCTGAGGGTGCCCCAACACTCTGACTGTCTCGGTTCTCTTATTAAAACAGGTTTAGATGAAGCATATGGTGAAGTTCTATGGAGTTTGATTACAGCCTACACCACACATTGCACGTGATTTTTGTCAGCGTTCTTGCACAGCACTACTAGCAAAATTCCATGTGTGAGCACAACACAGTACGTAAGCACATGTTACATTTTACAAAATGAGCTTTGTGCACTTGCACTAAAAGTACAACACACGCTTACAGAATGCATGGTGCTCACTCACAGTCTAGGCCGTATTATTCTAATAATCTAACTACATACATACCAATAAATGCTAAACAGATAGTTAAGTTTCCCCAATAAGCAGTTACCGCAGTGGGCACTTACCTGGGTGTCTGCATTAAGAACTTTAATCCTTTGGGTTGAAATGAAGAGGTCAACTTCAGTTAGGGTTTGGGCGTCACCCTCAGAGCTCTACAAGAAAGAGACGAAGGTGAAACAAGACTGCGGGTGCCAGTGTGCAGGAGTAAATCCAAAAGCACCTGCAGCGTCCTCCTACTCAGTGCTAAATGGTGACAGGCACCAGCCTCAGGTCTCTTGAGCGCCTACCCTTCCAGCATGCAGCTTGCCAGTTGGTCCAGAAACTGGCACACGAGCAATTTTGGTGTGAAATGAGGTTGGTTGTACGGCACATGAGTGTTACTCTGCAGATGCCTTCTTCTTTTCTCCTGAATATGTTGTACAGTTCTAATCAAGCCCCACATTTCCTTACATGACTAAAAGAAAACCAACTGAAATGAAGCTACAGTGGTGATGGCTGCGCTAACATCTAAAATCTGTGAAACTGGCACACACATATCTCAGCTATGAGACGTTCTGGATGAAGCCAAACCTTCCAAGTCAACAAGTCATGGGAACAAGGACTCGGCTCGCTTGTGTCTTCAGAAAGAGGTTCTTTAACACTTAAAAAGAAAATCTGATTTGGATCTCTGAGCTCCACAATGGGTCACCTCAACATCTGCTTACAGATCACCTTGCTGTGCATTTAAAGATTGTGGGGATTTGACTACTCTGAAGTGGGCCCAAACAGAGAACGAGCAACTGATGGTGGACTGACTACCAAGCAAACCCGACCATCAGGCACCTTGACCCCTACGACAGATTTATGCAAAGATAACTTTAAAGATCTCCCAACTTCATAACACTTAGTGGATAGTGAGTTATAGGTGGACACTGAGATACATGAACACAAGACACCTCCACCTAGCAGAATCAGGGCCTGACACAATAGACATGGAGGATGCAGGGCGAGAGAACGTCTACTTTGAAATTACGTTTGTCGTCAGATGCCTCCATGTTTAACTCTGAGTGAAGAGGCCATGTTCTCCATGGCAGTTTATTCCATTTGAATTAAAAGTTACGGCCGTCGAACAGCTAAATAGACAAGTGAGATAGAAGAAGGCTTTAGATAGATAGATAGATAGATAGATAGATAGATAGATAGATAGATAGATAGATAGATAGATAGATAGATAGATAGATAGATAGATAGATAGATAGATAGATAGATAGATAGATAGATAGATAGATGTGCAAGGCACTATATGATAGATAGAATTGGGAGAGAACAGCAACCTCAAGCCTGCCTCTACCATCTTACACCAGACTGTCAACTTTGGAAGATTTGACTTTTCTGTTACATGAAAGGCGGCTGCACAGAAGCAGCAGCAGCACCCTGAACGTGAGGTTAGGCGCTATATACAGTATGAAAGGTGATGATGTGATGGCTTACTCTACAGAACTACCTTCATGCATGGCACAGAATGGCACCTACAAATGCTCTTAACTACAGTGGATGACTTCCCTGAGCACCTGTGCCCCACAGGCCCCTTGATTGTATGCGATGTGCCAGAAGAAATCGTAATCTTAGTTGGCACTGCCTAATTGGCAGATGTACCGTTTCACCAAATTTCTGTAATACTTGAGCTGCTGTATTCTTCTGTTAAGCTGTGTCACACAAAAGATGTCTGCTGACACCTAGCAGTCCCACCTTCTCTTCTACAAGCCGGTAGATAGTCCGACTGTGATGAGTGTCCCTATCCCTTTGACAGTCCTACTGTCCATTTGTAGAATCCATTATGGACAAATAAATAATACAAATGAATCAAGAACCTTAACAATTTTTAAGTAATTCTACTGACTCTTCTCCATCTGGTGCTGCTGACCAACTGAAGGTGGGGTGTAAATGAGCATTTCCTGAACCCCTGGACGTTGGGCAGGCCGCCTTCCTGTATTCCCTCTGTGGCCTGAAGATTCCTAATGGATGACCGCTGGTTTTACCTAAAGGATGGATTTCTGGGGCTCTGTAGAGTTTGGCTCAGATGTCACCCAGGCTGCTATGCCCTTGTCATAGATTGAGGAGTTCAGGTGCCACCTGAGTTCAGTCAGGAGGAGGAGGTTGGAGGTTTAAATGGCATCAGGCTCTTCAGCTCCCTGCGATTGTACCTCATAATTTTGCACATAAAACACTTTCCCTCTCGACTTCCATGTTGACTTGGTACTCAAACAGCATGGCACCACTCAGCGTTATTGTATGGATGTCAACTCCTCTAACCTGGCTTGCAGGTGGCATTTCAGTTGCACTAATTCTTTATTAGGTTTTTTTTTTAAACTAGTTACAAAAAATCATCCAAATTGCATCCATCTGCAAATGATTCAAGAACTGATGACATGGGGTGAAATGAAAGGGAGAACGACAACTATTGACAAAGATGACTGCTTTGAACCATTTGTGGCCGCCTGAGGAATGCCAACAAACATCAGAGGGATGGCGCTCGGGAGGGACATTAATATGCATATATGTAAATACAGTCATTAATATGTATAGCTTAAGGCACTTAAACACAAAGGTTCAAAGCTGAGATGGGCAGAGATGGACAGTGAGTGGGGGATAAGCCACTATGGAAAGCATTTTACACACCGCCTTCTTCTTGATTTTGGCTGCCTTCTGTACCCTCTGTGCAGCATTAAAACAGAAAGAGGGCTGTCAGACACGGGGACAACAAAAAAAAAAAAAAACAAAACAGGGTGAAACAACTGAAACACAAAGCGCTGCCATCTTCATTACTGTGGAGGGGACAACCTGTAATTTCCGATGGCACCGTTGTGTCCCTGAGTAGCCATCTCCAAATTCAGAGCTGCCATTGGTGGGAGATGGGCACATCATTTGGACACAAGCTGGTTTGGCACAAGGGGGAAACCATCAATGTTAATGTCAGTTGGTTTACACAGCAGGGAGCGGGTGGGGGGTTATGGTCATGCCACCATGGACACCATGTGTTAGCACAGCATTTGCAGATTAAATTAATACAAGTGGTCACACCGAGAAAAATACACCCAGCATCCAGAAAAGAAAGAGCAGCTTGTGCCATTAGCAGCAGCCTTGCTTTGTACAATTCCTGTCACCCTGGGAAGGGAAGGGCCCGTGATGGCTCTGCTCTGCTCTGCTCTGCTTTCTTTCTCCACGATACTGAAGTCCTGAGCTGGACTGGCCACCAGGGGGCAGCTGGAGCCTTGGCAGTCAACTTCAGCAGGACGCTCAGGCCTGGAGGCTTTGAATTAAACTTAATGAGGGAATTTTGATGTTCCTCAGTTTTCATTCAAGAAGACCTTGGTCTCTTGGTGTTTTACTAATCTGATGTTAGTATAACATTCTCAGACCCACTTAATTCAGTTCATGGACACCAGGGCAGGATATTATCCTAACAGCACAGGGGACAACTCTGGACAGGATGACGGCCCACCACATGGACCACTTTATCGGCGCTAGAGAAAGTCCGGCGGAGAGGCTCGGTGAAGGACTGCAAGGTGGGAGCTACGAGGAGAAACTGATCCTTTGCCGTTCAAGACTTCACAGGACTATGAAGGATCCCCGCTGATGCTTTAAAATAAATTGCTCAACCTGAACACGAGGATGAAGTTGGAAGCTTGTTAAAGGGTGGGTTTCACACAAACGCTTAGAAAGTTTTCTTTCACTCACACAACCATAGACAGACAAGACACATTTGTAACCAAGTAGTGTGGACTTTGGGGGACCTTCAAAACTCAACCAAATGTAATTCTGGAGAAATGACGTGGATGGGATTGGCGAGCTTTTCTGTGCTGCATGGCTCGTTCTCATCAAAAAATGTTCTAATGTTGTAGCCTCAGGGGCCAAAATGGAGGCATTCATACATCAAGACGGTTCGCTCCATTGCTTTCACTTGATTACTTTTCTGTGGGAATTTATCCACCTTTTAACATGGCACTCATGTCACATGTGTGAACCTCATCTAAGTAGGGGAGAATAAACTCGCCAGCAGGATCTGAGCAACTCGCCAGCTGCTAAACAGGATGGATGCTGGGCAGCCTGACGGCAAACCTCATTAGAACTCTGGGACGATGGCCAACAATGGAGGGCCTGACCAGACAATTAGCAGTATCCTCATAGTGGCTGAGCCCAGTCCATCAGTCTGGGCTTCATGGGACGCCAAGCATGGACAACATGCTCTCAGAGCTACAGCTAGGCAAATCTACGCTTGCTCAGTATGACAACTTCACCCCAATTCTCCAAAATCTCCAGGTGTGCTTCTGGAAAAAAAAAAATCAAAAAACAGTTGAGGGTCCTTTAGGGGTCAGCCTAACACTGCTCCCAGGAACGCAACATCATGGAGTCAGGTCTCGTGTGTTTAATAAATCAATGTGAATTTCAAAAGTGCATAAAGGACAAAGCACTTCAGAATGCCAGTGCAACACAGCTGCCCTTCCACTGGAGGGTCCTTTATGACATTTTCATTTGTTTGAGAATTCCAGCGCTTCATATTTATTGGCCAGCTAGGTTTATTGGGTCATTATTGCTTGGATAAATAAATATTTTACAAATATCTGTGCCAGATGCTATATATAAACCAATTCTGTGCCCTGCTACACCCTGGCACCCTTTCCAGTGCTGGTTCCAGTACTGTAGCTCCCCTCACTGGTTTGAAAGTGAATGACCCCCAAAAGGCCACAATCCTAACACTGCAGAGGCAATCAGAGTAGTAAGCCTGGAAGGAAATGGCCACTAGGGGGCAGCTGGCACCACAGCAGTGGGTATCAGCTGGATGCTCCAAGGCTTTGGTGGAGTTTAAGAAGTCCCTCACTTCTAGATCTGGGCACTCTTTACATTTCATGTTAAAAGCAAACCTGCCTCAAAATATTTTATTTTAACATTTGTGGTTTTGGAAACATCTGTGCGTAGTTTTTACTTAAAAGCTGAAAGACTTGTACCCCAGCCAGACTTGGGTCTTATGTTGTGCCCAGGTGGGCTCTGACCCCATGTGACCGTGAAGTGGCTTAGCAGGACTGATAATGTATGTGCAAGCAAACTGAAAGAAACAAATTCAACTAATAAACTTGCCTGTTTTATTAAACTAATAAATGGATGTTATTGAGCTGTTGTGATGGGATGCCATATCTGTATGCCACACTAAAAAATGTAAATCTTTATTAAAAGTAATTGTTTTATTAAACCTAAAGTACACAATAGAGGGATGAACAAAGGGACAACAAGAATTTATCAAATAAACTACAATGAAACAAGCCCTTGCTGCCCCAGTCCACCTGGCTACACTGGTTCAAGTCCCCGTCTGTTAGGGGGGCTGGCTTGCCCACATATCCACCCTCCAAAAGACTCTGTCTATATTATCTGGCCCCTCACCCTACCAGCTAGTTGAACCTCTGCCCCCCAGCTCAATGGAACGCTAGCAGAGATTCGCCATTAAACTCGACTCTGTGGTCATTTCATAGGGAATCCCTGGTATCACTTCCAGGGTCAGTGCCAGGGTACCCTCTGACAGTCCTGGGCTGTCACTCCTAAGCGATATGTAAAAGGCCAGACGGCTCATAGTGGCTGCCTTCCCATAAATGCAGTGGGGCTCCACTTTGCCAACATGGTAGCCCTCAACTGCTACCCAGTGGTCTTAGTCTTCTGCCCATCCCCACAATGGCACCCATGGAGTAAATACCATCATGGGTAGCTCTCAAGTACATAAGGCTATTTACCTGCACTGGCACTTGGAGAGGCTCTCCAGTAATCAGTTAGTACGGACCCTTCCAGGCATGGCCACTGCTGCCCTGGCATCTGCTTGTCAGCCGGCTAAGTGAAAAGTCTTGATATGGGTTAAAATTATCCATAACTGGGCATTCATTTTAAATTCTAAATACAAAAGTGAAAAATCACCTGGACGTAATGACCAACTCATCTGATACCACTCTGTCCCCGACTGGTCAGCAGCTGCTAAAATGCATTAAAAGATGCCTGCCAGCCTTAAACCAACAAACTGCTGAACGGGGAGTCTACCTTCCTCTATTCATAATATTGATTAGCATTTTGAAGCCCACATAATCAAACTCAATAATAATAATAATAATTGATTACATTTATAATAGCACTTCTCTAACAGACACAGTAGGGAGCACCAGTGGGCAGCAGACACCTGTTTGATGCAACGTTGGCCATTCTTGCCAGCACACTCACCACACATTAGTTATTAGACGGTGACGGGGTGAAAAAGTTACCCAGTAAAGGACAAGGGATGATTGGGGGTGGGAGGGTGGGGGGGCAGAAAGATCAGGCAGTGGTGGGCAAATTAGTCAGGACACTGGGGTACACCCTACTCTTTTCAAAAGATGTCCAGTGATTTTTTTATGACCACTGAGAGTCAGGACTTCAGTTTTACTTCTCATCCAAAAGGTGGCACCAGTTTTTACAGCACAGCGTCCCCGTCACTGCACTGAGGTATTGGGATGCACACACTGACCACTGGGTAAGCGCTCCCTGTTGGCCTCAGCAACCCTTTCCAAGATGGTCTCCCATTTAAATACTGACCGGACCTGTACATGCATAGCTTGCAGTTCTGAAGTGCAGGTGGTATGGCTGCTGGTATTTTACAGTCAGGGATTGAATTCAGGTCCACAGGGGAAGAAGCAACTAAACAAAAATGTAAAGGATACACCTACATTCCATTTTTTGATTAAATGCAAGGGTACAGTCGATTTGTGAAACACCTTTTTCCTATTAAATGAGCCCTGTGCTTGAATGCACAGTATTGTAAAGAGCGCCACATAAAGAAGAAAGCAGGCTGAGTGTGGGGGACAATTCATTTTGTGCCAAATAGTCTTCACATTGGCAATAAAAAAAAAAATGGTAAGCTGTATGGTAGAAAGTGAAATACTTGAAACCATAAGGGAGAGGTAAGCCACCCACCCGGCAGCCACTGGCTAGAGTTGTTTCCCACGTACTGAGGCTGCTGCCCGCTGGCAGTTTGCAGACATAATGACTTGGAAGAAGCTTCCTTCATTTTAACATTGGGGTCTTGCACCATCCATAAGCAATCTCCTCTGAAAAAGCATACATAGGCCTCATAGAAAACCTGCTGGGGTACCTCCACTTGTACCGAGTAATGAGAAAATGCAGTTTCCATGGCAACCTAGCATTCACACACCCCCCCCCAACTCCCACCTTCTCAATCACATCAGCTTTTAAATCATTGACAGCCTCCTCCTAAGATAATCATCATGCTTGTACACAGCAGCAGAGCTGCCGGCCGGTGGTTCTCTCGTGTTCTTTTGATGTATTTCTGGAATTCCTCGTTGGCGGGTGCTGAGGGGGGGAAGCTGCCCGCTCGGGGGGGGCAGACGTGATGTGACTCATTGATAGGCTTTTCTTCTTCTTATGCGCCAGCCCTTTCTGTGAGCAGATGAAATTGAAGTGACACTCTGCTGCCCACATCGCCCTGCCATCCTTTGATGATGATCGCTTCCCCGACTCTGAGCATCCGTATGCAGATGAGCGCTCGAGGGGCCAGCTCACTGGAGTTCGCCGCTCTTCATATCTCCACGAGTGTTTGTCTCTTGATGTTTCGAGAGGGGTGCAAAGCTCTTCTGTATTACAACACCAAATGCTCTGCGTGGGCTTGTGACATGAGCCGGGGAGTATCGAGTACGAGGATTCACAGGCAGACAAAAAAAAATATTGTGCTTGGTTTTGGTTGCTATGATGCCAAACATCGCTAGGGGCGTGGCCTATTTGAGTGTGTGCGGCTATTATGGACACTGACAAAAAAAAAAAAAAGTGGTCCTTGGACTGGGAAATGGCGAAGTGGGGGGGTGTAAATGAGGAGGAACCATTGGGGAAAAGCAACATCAGTCAAAACAATTGGCAAAAAACATTATGAAAGAACAGAACAGGAGGTCCTAACTGGGAAAAAAATTAAAGAGCAGAAAAACAACAGGTTGAAAGAACCTGAAGGAACAGGAACAAATCATGTGCAGCGCCCATATTTATCAAGTGTCTCAGAATTACACCTAGGGATCGCACTACAATTCCGACTAGGAGAAGAATTTGTCCTGCCGCAGAGGAGGACATGAGAAGTGGTTATGAAGTGTCTTACACCCACTCCCAGGAAGGAGCAGGGGTTCACTTTTGGGAATGTAAGACCTCACGATTGTATGGCACCTCGAGGTACAAAAGCACACCTGAAGGCATTTTGTAGTTTCTTTGGAAATTGTGATGATCTGATACTAATGCTAAGGCTTCACCACAAAGATAGTAATAGTAATAAAAATAACAGTACGCTCCCATAATTGTAAACATAAAATACACCAACATTTGTTGAATTTCTCCTGTCGTAATAAAGCTGAGCACTGGCTGATGAGTTTGGAAACTGAGTCATCAGCCATCTCTTCCAAGAAGATGTCATTACTAAGAATCCTCCTCAAGCTAAGAGGCTACAGCTGCACTTTTAGCCCTGCTTGTAGACACTGAACGATAATGAACTGCAGCCCAAGGGTGTCAAGTGGCCATGATCTGTAAGCTCTGAGGTCAGCACAAGATACAGTAGTTACAGTTTCTGCACTTCCATGTGGTTTAACTTGCATATTCAAAGCACACCGTGATGATAAAGATGGTAACAGAGGGGGTGCCAGACTCCTGGATTCTTTTCACTTTGCTAGCTGCTTTTTTTCTTGTTTCTCTTTTACACAAAGATGGTGGTGTTGCTGTGGAAGAAACAAACTAATAAGTTGCTGCCATCTGTGCTCCCAACAGTGTTTCACACATACATGCTTATTTACATATATACTTAACATACTGATATGAAATTTATTTGTCATAGAAATAAGTGTACCAAAAGAAGCAAGAGGCTATACTGATAAAGACACGATTGAGGGCAAACAGGAGCAGATTAAGAAAAACACAAAAAGGATCATTCGATTACATGTCCTTCACTCGGACGGAGGCTTCCAGAAAAATACAGGGATGAAGGATCGGCCATAACTGTCATGGAGAGACAGACAATATCTGTCAGACTATCTCCAAAATAATGGAAAAGGAAAAGGAAACAAGTCCGATTACAAAAGCTGTTGCATTTAATTGGCTGTATCTGTGGAAAACAGATGAGAGATAGTGCGGTGGCAAGCGGACCCCACCAAAGCTGTTTGATTCACCATCTGAATAGGATTTGTAAATGAATCTCTGTTGTATATAGTGCCTTTCACATTTACAAAGTAAACTATTACATCCCAGTGCATACAACAGAACTAACAGTCAACTCAATCATACCCTGATGCCCACTACTGATTAAAGCACCATGCCATACACCTATTATTAGAGTTTATGCCTCTCCGGTCCTTTACCGAAATTTCTGATTTACACCTTCAACGGAATTATTCAAGACACTTTATTTTAGTTAGCTTCTTGAACGGTAAACTCCATTGCGAGGTGCTTTCAAAAATAGCGCAATATAATAGGGTACTGAACGTCAGTGCCTCTTATCCATTACATCATTGCCCCCAATTAGACATTCATATAGCATCGCTTACTATGTGCACCGTCACAAGGTGTCAGGGACTAGGATACAAAATGACTTTTGGACTTTTGATAAGAAAATGGTGATGACAGCAGAGCATTCAGCCCAACAAGCGCGTCAATCCTATTCACTGAGATTATCCAAAATAATATTAGGTCAAGTCTCGCTCTCCATCACACTGCATGGTCATTTATTCCACATCGCGTTCTTTGTGAGAAATAAAATATTCTAACATTTGTGTGAAATTTGCCTTTAAGTTTCTAAGCGGGCCCCCGTGTTCTTGTTGAAGAAGTTATCTTAAAGTAACAACTGGGATCTACTGTACTAACTCCTTTTATAACTGTAAACACTTCAGTCATGTCCCCTCTTAATCTATGTTTACTTGAACTGAAAAGGTTGAGCTCCTTCAGTCTCTCCTCATAGCTCCCACCCCTTAGTCCTGGAATCAGCCTTGTTGCTCTGGACTTTCTCTAGGGCTGCTATGTCTATTTTATAATATGGAGACCAAAACCTCACACAGCACTCCAGGTGAGGCCTCACCACTGTGTTATATGACTTAAGCACAACCTCCCTCGTCTTATACTTCACACATTGTGGCATAGAACCCTACCACTCCATTAGCGTTCTTAATCACTTCTGTCCACTGTTTGGATGTTGACAATGACGAGCCCACCATGACTCACAGGTTCTTCTCGTAAGGAGTGCTTTCAAGTTTCAGATCTCCTCCTGTGTAAAATAATCAATCATTTCTAATTCCTATATGTAACACTTTATAGTTACTTACATTAAATTTCATCTGCCCAAGCCTGAACACTGTCCAAGTCCCTCTATACTAATTGCCCTTCCACTTACCTTGGTATCATCTGCCAGCTTAAGCAGCTTGTTCATAGTCCTATGCAGATCAGTTATGTACAATAAAACTAACAGCAGCCCCACCACTGATCCCTGATTTGCTTTGGTTAGAAGTTCAGATTAGGTAGGTGGAGATCCACAAAGGAGTTGTTCAGATCATATGATTGGCAAGGACCACTCACGTCACTTTTCTCTTTCTCTTTCCCTCCTTTGCTTGGTCTCACAGTTTGTTTCCTGACAGCACACACCAGACAGAGCGATCATCCCACTGAGAATTGCCCTTCTGTTCCCAATGGCCAGTTCATCTCTGCATTATTTGAGGTGAAAAAGAATTGAATACAAAGCAAGGCCTGATCATGTACTCTATGTCACCCTCTACTGACAGGTTGTATATATGACCCCCTTCATTAATCCCAAGCACCCATCACCCCTGAGCACCTCCGCCCAGACAGTGGATACCTTGACACGGCTCACAGCCTCCTGGGCCTGCATCATGCGGATGTTTTTTGAGGGGTTGCGCTCCGACAGCAGCTGCGTGGAGCCCAAGTAATTGGCAGCAAAGATGATCCCATCAATGAGGTCCTCAGGCTCACAGGGTCCTGGCACTACAGGCACAAAATGGGCATGAGAGTTAGTGGGTGAGAGACAAAGACAGAACTTTTAGGGTGCCCCTTACGAGGCATCTGAGTAATCATGAGACTTCCAAAGAGGGGACGTACAAGGCAGCAGGAGCCCATCAAGTCAGAAGGTGACTGACCCACTGACCAGGGGTAGGTACAGCCTGGAGCTAAGAGAACAGAGTGAGGGAGATGATGAAGATAGGACGGTGGCAGATGGATTAGCCCTGCTGGCCGGACACAGCATGTGGGTGGTGAGCTAGGCACTGCCAGCTTTGCTTTTTTTACATTAACAGCCAAACACTCCTCAACTCATCTGTCCACCTGCCCAGATGGACTCTCGCATCCCTCACCTTTTTAAATACAAGACATTTTTTTTGTTCTTTTCTGACATTAAAGGATACAACATAATGAGAAGATGCTTACCGTCCACAAAGCTGGGGAAGGAGGCGGCCTTCTTCGTTTGCTGCAAAACATAATTTGGGATTCAGAAATCACAGAGCAGAAAACAGGAAGTGAGCAAAGAGGCACTGGTAACAGGACACTGACCACATATGGATCACGTAATGACCATATACTGATTATACGATGACCATTCACAGATCTGGCCACACAGAGACCATGGACAGCAGATATAATGACCACATGAGGACCATTTATGGAGTATCTATTGACCACGTGCTGATTGTGAGATAGTCATGTGTTAACCTCAAACTGGCCAGTTACAGAGGATATATACTGCTTATTCACTGGAATAATGCTGATGAAATGCTGACCACATAAAGACCATGTACCGAGTTTATACTGACCAGACAGTGACATGTATGAAGAATATACTGACCAATTATTGAGTACATGCTGTTCTCCTACTGCCAAGATGCTAATGTTGTGTTGACCACATACTGATCATGTATTGATAATATTCTGCCCACATGGTTTCCATGTACAAAACATCACAGACAACACGCAAATCATCTAATAATCATATGTTAACCATATGCTGGTCAATTATGGAGGTTATGAAGTAGCCACTCACTGCAAAGACACTGATGATCCATCCATCCAGCTTCAATACCTGCTATATCCTGAAAAGGACTGCAGGGAAGCTGAAGCCTACCCCAGCAAACACAGGGCGCAAGACAGGAACAATCCCTGGACAGGAAGCCAGTCCATCATGGGGTGAGAGGCTGATATGTCCTCATCAAACAACGATCATATAGTAATCACGTATTGAACACATCCTGACCACGTAGCGAGTGTATACTGACCAGAGAGTGACATGCATGAAGCATATCCTAACCAGCTATGGACCACATACTGTTCACTAGCAGCCAAGATGTTAATGATGTGCTGACCTAACCACAAGGAGGCCACATACAAAGTATCCACTGACCACGTGCCAATCATGTGATAATCATCTGCTGGCCACATTCTGACCAGTTAAGAAGTATTTACTGATCACTTACTTAGAAGATGCTGACCACAGGATGACCAATTCAGGAGAGTTTACTGATCACTCACCTCACGGACAAAATGCTGACCACATGCTAATTATTTAACTACCAGACGATGACCATGTATGGAGCACATACACAGTGGTGTTGGATAGGTACTAAAATTTTGTCTTGGGTACTGAAACCAGCTTTGACACCGCGGTACCAAAGCAAATAACAGATAACTCCCCCCACCTGCTCAACAGGCTCCCAGCTTCGTCGCCCCCCTGGCCCACAGACACGCACGCCACCGGGCTTCACTGCACAGGGAGGCACATCATAAAGCTCTTCTCACAGTGTTGGATCTGTAACCCCCTTAGCACTCCGCAGTTTCCTCGTTCTCTTCAAGCTCATTGTAATAACAAGCAGGGTGGCAGGGGGCCATCAATTAACTGGTGATACTGAATTTTGCACAATTCTGGTATAAAGCTGTTTTAAAAATGTGGTAGTTTGGTACTTGTTTAGTACCAGTATACCGTACAACACTGATTCGGAGCGTACGTTGACCACGCGGTGACCGTGGATGAAGCATATACTCATCATTTACTGATGATTTGCTTACAGCCTATTGATCACATGATGACCACATACTGAACGTGTTTGGCACATATACTGACCGCTCACTGGATAATGACAATGTACTGACCATATATTGATCACAAACTGTGGACACTCTGACCACAAACTGCTGAAAGTGACTCAGATCTGAAATTATATCTGCATGCCATTTCGTTTAGGGGTCACATCCTCATTGCAGAGGCATCTTCTCTTAACACTAATGAGGTGGTCACTTTTCCCACAGCCAGCCTGCCCTGTCCTTTGACCTTAAATTACATCTGCGGCCTCTGCTTGTCAGTTAGCCAAAGGAGTCGAATGTGAATGTTTAGTGCACAACATGGAATTCCACTATTGGATTTCTTTGGTTAACCTTACTGACTGGCAGCTTCACTTGATTTCCATTTAATCCTGCGTTTCTTCAACATTCCCCGTGTTCTGTACCTGCATATCCGATACAAAGTAGTGGCTGTGAACTCCTTACCTGCTGTCCAAGCCTACACTCCAACACAGTCTCATCCATCCGATGGCCCACCAACTCTACAACCTCTAATGAGCGGAGGGCCCCGTCTCCAGTTTTGGCTAAAGTTTCACCCAAACCAAAACATCATCGTCTGACTCATGGCGAGACCCCCAGCTTCATTCTACTTTATCCAAAGCAGTGTTTACTCCCTGTACCTTACCTCTGGGATGTTGTTGTTTTCAGCCGGTCCATTAAGGTCAGATCGCTGCTGTTTTCTTGGTTGTTCTGGGTTATTAGACACCTGAAGTGAGAGGAGAAAACAATCAGGGTGTCAGACATCAGAGAGGCAGGACTGTCTAGGAGGGCGCAAGAAGGACCGACTGCACAGGCTGTGAGTGAAATACAAAATCAGCAGGGGGCAGTAGCACCGTCATGACAGATAGGAGAGTGTAGGAATGGGCAGACCCTAACCATACATATCAGGGTGGGGGGTGTTAACACATAAAGGGAGGGTCCCCTGTGCTTCATCTCCCTACCATTAAGTGACAGCAATGGTGGATTAAGTCAAACCTTCAATTGGATTAATTTAACCCTTTTTATTGGATTAGTTAATGGATTGTTTTAACCTCCACCATCACTTTGCTTTATTTATTGAACCCTTTTTGGCTTTGGACTGTTTTTAATTAAAGCACTGGAGCACATTTCCCCTAACTCTTTGCTTTGTGCGTGTTGTGTCCTCATCTGCTGGCTCATCCCTCGGGTACGTTATCGGCGGTAGTGGGTTCAAGATGCTCCCCGGAAGGACCTGGTAGCGTGGGGCTGACCCACACAGCGCTTTTCATGGAATTCCTTGGAGTGTTACTTTGTCTTCATTGCGTAGGTTAGCCCACCATACTGACTTACCACAAGTTGGACCTTCCACAGCCTGATGCATTAAGACGACTGAAACCCCAGGCAGGTGGTCTCCACTGAACTAATTCTGTGTCTTCTAAAACCAATTGGCTACACCAGTGATGATTAAGGGGTGTCAGATTAAGATTACTTTGTGTTTTATATTTATAATTTCATTTAGATGACTTTACACAGATCTGTTTTCACTTTGGCATTAAGATCAGTGTCAATAAAGTCAAATGAAATGCACTGGCATTCTACCATAAAGTGTGAAAACTTCCAAGCGATGACTACTGGTCCTTGCCCAATATATCAGGTACAGATGACACAAAGATGCGTATAGGTGGCGCATCACTTTAGATGTAAACTACAGGCTCCGGAGGTGCTTTGTGACTGATTTTTTATTAGTTGCTTCTCTTGCTCTTAGCAGGAGTCCTGCAAATATTCTGGGGATTTGGAAATTTTGGCAGGTGTAACCCACCAGGGGACCTGACACAATGTTCAGATTTTCATCACCTTTCCATCTGTTTGCAGGTTTTTTTAAGCTACTCAGAAAAGGGAAAATGAGAAATATCAACATGACACAGATGGCAGTAAAGGTGGCACAGGACCACATGCAAGTCACTGGCAACGGGTGAAGAGAACAGACACAAGAAAGGGATGGCTTGTATAGAAGAACAGGGTCCTTGATTGGTCAGGTTAGCCGCAGCAGAAAGAGGGTGACATGATCACACAGAGACCTACTAGTGCTGCGAAGACAACGGCCATTAATCTTAGGCCTAATACTTCTAGCAAGGGTACATCACCTAGTGGACCATTCAGGCATGAGCTGGGCATCTCACAGATCCAGGTGGTAAAGTGACAGTGGGGCAAAATAAGAAAGACGCATCTTAGCCACATTTCCCCATAGGCTAGCGGGCACATTTTGATTTTATTTCACTTGAGACACACATCGTCATACTGAGAAATGAGGGGAAAAAAAGCCATTGAGTTGTGCCAGGCTGCAGTCAAAGCTGCTGTGCCACACTCAGCACTTCCTTCCACCTCCTGTCCAATCACCATAATCTCTTTCCTTCTTTCCTTTTTGCTAAATTAAGACAGAAAGAATATGGTGTGCTGCCAGAAGCATAATGCAACGAACATGAAAAATGGATCAGATTCTCCGAAATGTCTGCAAGTAGTTGCTACATGCACATGAGTCAGGAAAAACGATAAATTCAGTCTTTTGTTTGTAAAAAGTATTAAAACACTGAAAAAAAAACATGGCTAGGAAAGTCTGAGAGGTAAGCTGCATACAAACACTGAGACCACTTAATCCAATTCAGGGTGATGGGGAGCCTGTCCGAGCAGCACTGGGCACAAGGGCAGGACACAATTCTGGACTGGGCCACAGCCCACCACAGAGCCCACTGACAGTGGGGACAATTTAGAGTCACCCAGTAATCAAACCTGAATGTCAGGACATGAGGGATGAAAAACCATGCAGGCATGGAGAAGATTTGGCATTGCAAAAGTGACTGAAGTCGAAAGTCTGAGGTGGAATGGCCACCAGGGGGGCAGCTGGAGCCCTGAGACTCGACAGCAGTCAGACGCTCGGGCCTGGAGGCTTTGGTCGGAGGCTTTCATTAAAATGTGATGAGCAAATTTTGATGTATTTTCACTTTTCTTGTGAAGATATCTCAGTTTTAACCTTCTTCACGCCACTGCTAGGGGGGTTCATTTTGTTTTAGACGTGCTTTCTCTTGGCATGTCAGAGGACACGGACTTCACAAAGTGTGGCTTGCCTTGTTTGCAGAGGCACAATGCGGGGGCATGATGGCTAGGATGTAGAGAGAAAGAGAGCAATGCTATTTCTATTTTATCCTGTATACCCCAATAACTGTTAGTGATAACATAACAATACGCTCCATAGCTGTATCACTTGGCAATAATATGAATCTATGTCAAAGTTATCATATGTATAATGTACTACCTTAACTTAAGACTACAAAATGTTAACAGAAGAAATATTTCCATAACCAAATAGTGAACTTTGTGAGCTGGAATGTCAACGGTCTCAATCATGGATTAAAGAGAAAGAAAGTACTCTCGCATTTATCAAGTCTAAATGCCAAGATAGGACTTTTACAGGAGACTCACTTATTAAGCAAAGACCACTTTCGGATGCAATGAGAGTGGTCTGGCCAAATTTTTCACTCTAGCTATACAAAGAAAACCTGGGGAGTGGGAATCTTAATACACAGAAGTATCCCATTTGCAGTGTCAGGTGTAATACCTGATTCTGAAAGGCAATATGTCATGGTGACATAATTTATGTAATACCAAACAATATATGATTTTCAGTTTTACACAATTAGAAATTGGTCTCAGAATAGATGCTTAATTTAACATTAATATAATATTCTGAAACTCATTTAATTCAATTCTCGGTCACAAGAAGCCAGAGATTGTCCTAGCAGGGGACAAGGAAGAAAATCAGCCCTGGACAGAATGACAATCCATCATGGGGCCTGCTTGCGCAAGCACACACACACACACACACACACACTCACGCACACACACGCACACTCGCACACACACACACACACACACACTGCGCCAAATTAAAACTGTGTTGAGGGATGAGGGCGTGGGGGGCACTCAAACAAAGGAAGAACATGACTGCTCCACACTGACAGTGAATTGGTATGGAGGTCAAAGCCCAGTATGCTGGACCAGTGGGTTAGGAGCACTAGATTTACCACTGTCCATTATATAAAGCAATCTTTACGTACTTTACTTTACAAATGCTGTCACAGCTCAAACACAAGATTCTGGATCTGTGAGGCAGTAGCACTATCCACTGCACCCCCATGCCGCTAACACAAATATATGACTAGCACTTTAGCAAGACAATCAAATTAACTGCATTTATAAAGATGTTTTTCATATAAAGAAAACATTAATAAAATATTAGCCCCTGAAATCCATTATAAGTAATTAATATAATTAAGAATCTTCTGATGACTCCTCCTCAGATGTGTCTTTTCTCTTCTCCCTCTGCCCTTAATCCAGTCATACTGTAAGTAAGAGCCTGCACATGTTTTGTCTCACTATTGTGCATTGTTCTTTTCATTTGGGGATAGAGCCTGCTGTGAAAGGCACTATATAATGTAAAATAAAGACAGATAAGGCTTGGTTGTGCACAAGAAAACATCCCCAAGGCCACTTCTGGCAAACAGTTAAACTAAGCAATGAGTTCAGTGAACAAAAGGAGGTGTTGATTGGCATGAAGCCCTACCTGGTCCTGTGCCCACTTCTGCCTTTCCTCAGGCGTTCTGGCCCGCACCTTAAAGCTTCGTGGCACCTCAGAGTTGTGTCTCGCCGCTGGAGGAATATTGAGAGACTTTGGTCTTCCTTCATGTCTGCTGCTGGGTGGGTATGACGGGGCAGGATCTGCTTTGAGGGGCACATCCTTAAAGTCCACGGGCGCCGTTTCGGCCCCAAGCTCCTCAGGGCTCTGCTCGGCAGTGCTGCTTATGCTGCCCATGCTCATGCTCATTTTGATTTCCGCCACAATCTGGTCGATGTCTTCCTCCGGATCCTCCCCCTCACCCTCGCCCTTCTGGCCTCGAAATGGAGAGACTCGAAGGGAGTTGCCATTCGTTTCTGAGGTATAATAGTCCCCATCTGGGCCACCATCTTCTGGCACTTCTTCCTCTGGAGGAGGTGTTTGCATAGAGTGTATGTGGTCCTCCAGATCTTGCTCAGGATTGTCTTCGTAAATCTGCTCTTCGGTACCACTGCCATGGTCATGGCACTGATCCTCCGATTCTGTCCACTCCTCTACGGCCTCCTGGCATTCATCGGTTTCCACTGGCCGCACCTCATGACTTGCATATTCGCCATCATTACAGTCCATGCCTTCCAAGTAACTGTCGTCCTCAGGACAGTACCGGATGTAATAGGTGACTCCTTCATCTTCTTCCGGCAGCCCCTCATCATAGTCTTCCTCCTCAGATGTGTTATTGACATAATCAGAGCTGGAATCTCCATCTCCGCTGTGGTCAATGCACTCTTGGTCGATCTGTTCTGGTGTGGTCGGCCGGCTGGTCCTCAGGTCTGAGGACTCTTCATGGAACTGCTGCTGCAAGCCATCCGTGTCATCGGGTTGAGTTTGCTGCTGCTGTTCCTCTTTCTGCTTACAGGGTGATGTTGTGGGGCAAGGCCTCCCTCTTGGGTCTGTGATGCTACTTGTCGGTTGTCTTTTCCGGTGTGCCATTGCTGGCTTTTTAGGAGAAACTCATTTCTTGGCTAAAACCTAAGTGGAAATAAGAGAGAGAAAGCAGGTTGATAACTCAGTTTGAGAGACACAGAGCAAGAGAGTTTCAGTATACCATGGGCATCAGAACTTCTCACCAGGCGACTGCAGGATTCCAAGGCAGCCATTAATATTCAACTAAATTTCAAATTTCCAATCTTGTGCCAGATGTTGCCATGGTAGATTTCAGCCTGTCATAACCCTTAGCTATTGATGCGGTATTGAGAACAAGAAGACAAACTTTGTATCACGTGATCACACAATTTCTTTTCATCTACAAAGAAACTGAAACCTTCAAATATGATAAGGTTGAAAAAGGCCAAATGCATCTTTGTGTGCCTCAAAACACATATCGAACAGGTCACGCTAATCCCATCCAACGTAACACATTGTGAAAGAAGGAACTAAAACAATCTATGATCATTTTCAACAGCTCCTCCTAGAGGCCACCAAAAAAACTGAGAAGCAGGCAGACACATAACTGAAAATTACAAGGGACCCCACAACTGCCCCCCCCCCCCCCCCCCCCCCAACAATAAACCTATCCAATGTGAATGAAGTTTACTTGTGCGATGCCTCAGAGGTCGGAGAAAGAAGGAGTGATGGGGCAGAGCAGACTTCATCACTGCCATTCAAGAACCTCGGAGTCAGCACAGCGGCTGCCGTCACGGCTCAGTTCAGATGTTGATGGGTGACAAGTGCTTTAATCAGCAGGACTGGTGGGTGATTTAGTGCACAATGCCCGCTGGGTCTGCTGCTACTGAGTTTTTACTTTTCTGTAATGTGCAGGCCAAATGCCAGCCTAGAAAATAAAGGGATACAAAATTAGACTGTGGATGGGAGGTGGAGCTGCATCAGGAGAAAAGGAGGAGCTATGCAAAATAACACGGAAGACAAAATGAGAGTGTGCTGGGAGGAGAAGCTGAACACAATGGAGATGGAGAAGCTCAAGTGAGAGGTAGGAGAACACCACCGTGGTACATAGAGTTAAAGTGAGAGTTTAGAGGAGGAGGAGGAGGAGAAGGAAGGGCTACAGCAAATGTGTCAGGAGGAGGGACTTTACAAATTATAGAAGAGTTAATAAAGGGCCAGACAGGAGGAGGAGTTAAAAGAGGGAGGAGGGGCTACACAAAAGAAAAAGAGAGCAAATCAACAGAAGGTGGGCAGAGCTACACATAAATATAGGGGGATCCAAAGTGATCAGACAACTTAGAGGAGGGGGAGGACTTATATATATGAGAGGAGAGGAGCTCTACAATACAATAAGGGAGATACAATGAGAGCCTGTTAGGAGGGGAAGCTAAACATGATAGAGACGGAGGAGCTCAAATGAGAGTTAGGAGGACAACACACAGAGATGGCTGAGTGATACATGGGTTCACTTCCTGGTTCCTCCCTGTTTGGATAGCGCTTTGAGTACTGAGAAAAGTGCTATATAAATGTAATGAATTATTAATTATTATTATTATTATTATTATTATTATTAAAGGACAGACAGGAGAAGGTGTAATGCATTGCAGAGGGAGGGGCTGAGGCAAGTGTCAGGAGGAGGGGCTTTACAAAATTATGGAGAAGCTAATAAAGCCAGGAAATCGAGTTAAAAGGGAGGGATGAGTGACACAAGAGAAAAAGGGAACAATTCAACAGAAAGTGGGAGAGGCAACATTTAATCATAGGGAGTGGACAAAAGTGATAGGAGGCGATACATGAGGGGAGGGGCTACACAAGAGGAAAAACAGAAGGCGGGCAGGGCTACTAACAATTTTAGGGGATCTAAAGTGATAGGAGATACATGAGGAGGAGAAGGAGGAGGAGCTACACAAGAGAAAAAGGGAGAAATTCAACAGAAAGTGGGAGGGGTTACATTTAATTATAGGGAGTGGACTACAGTGATAGGAGGCGATACATGAGGGGAGAGGCTACACAAGAGGAAAAACAGAAGGTGGGCAGGGCTACTAACAATTTTAGGGGATCTAAAGTGATAGGAGATACATGAGGAGGAGAAGGAGCTATACAAGACAAAAAGGGAGAAATTCAACAGAAAGTGGGAGGGGCTAAACTTAATTCTAGGGAGTGGACTACAGTGATAGAAAGCGATACATGAAGGGAGGGGCTACACAAGAGGAAAAACAGAAGGCGGGCAGGGCTACTAACAATTTTAGGGGATGTAAAGTGATAGGAGATACATGAAGAGAAGGAGGAGGAACTACACAAGAGAAAAAGGGAGAAATTCAACAGAAAGTGGGAGGGGCTACATTTAATCATAGGGAGTGGTCTAATGTGATAGAACAAGATATATAAGGGGAAGGACATACATACTAGAGAGGGGAGGGTCTTTACAAAATAATAAAGGAGACAAAATGAAAGTCTGTTGGGGGGACAAGCAGAACATGACAAAGAAGGAGGAGCTCATCGGAGAGTTATGAGAACATCACAGAGAGAAGGCTAAGTGATACATGGAGTTAAAGTAACAGAAAAAAGGAGGGGGCAATTCATTAGTGAGGAGGGAGCTGCAGCAAGTGTACAAAATTATAGAGGTGCAAATAAAGTGTTGGACAGAAGAATGAGTTAAAAGAGGGAGAAAGAGGAGGAGGAGCAACACAAGAGCAAAAAGGAACAACTCAACAGAAGGTGGGAGGGGCTACGCTAAGTTATAGGGGGTCTAAAATGATAGGAGGAGATACATGAGGGGGAGGAGTTACACAAGGGAGCCAATCAGCAGAAAGTGGGAGGAGCTACATAGAATAACGGGGTTCTAAAGCAATAGGAGTTACATGAGGGAGTAGCTGCACATAGAGGACATCTTGCTAGTTTTTAATCAGACTTTTATCCCTGCCTTTAGTTTTTATCCCTCTTATTTCTCTATTCTGCTTTTTTTTTTATTTAGTTTTTGTTTTCTTTCTTGTTGCACTGGACCGTTTCCTATTTAGTATTTACTTGTTTATTATTTTGCGGTTTTCCTTCTGTCTTCCATTTATGTTCATTTAGCTGTTTGCTTACCTTCTTGTTTTCTTTGCTCTTTATGTGTTAATCCCAAAGAGGCTTCAGCTGCTGTGGCTGCCTGGGTCTTGTTATAAAGGCCTGAGATGCCTCACACTAATGTTGAAATGCTATTGAGATGTTTTAAAACAATTAGAGGGGCGAAAAAAGTAAGATGTCGGAGAATTAAAATACAGCAAACTGCTGAAGGCTACAAGCAGACCAAAGTGTACCGAGTGAGCAGCCCTGCTAAATGTCGGCCTCTCATGTCAGTAGGTGATCGGGAAATGGCATCTGAGATACAAAAAGGAGAAGCCACAGGCAGCACAGCAGGCATGAAGGGTTCATAAAATGTGTGCTAAGCTGCCTAAAGAAGCAGGACCAGGTAAGGCACAAAATCAAACTAATTCAGATAACCAATAAAGTGCCAAGAGCATGAAGTCCCTAACTGCAGGGTGTTGGTCTGCATGACAGCACAGGCTAGAAGGGATCGGTGACCGCGACTGCACCACAGCCAGTTGGATGGAAACGGAGCAGAAAACAAACAGAAATTTCACTGCTGGCTTCGGAGAGCTTCACAAAAACAAGGTGGAGGTCATAAATGAGATGCCATGCTTTTGGTACCCAATACAAGCAGAACAGGGCCATTCGTCTTGGTCACATCTGCGGCACACCAGAAAGAAAAAGCAAAAAGGGGCCGCTGCTCACGTGTGTTCTCTAAATTATGCATCAGCAAAAGGGGGTAGCGAGCCAAAGATGACAAACTGCAGCCGGCTGCATAGAGTGACAGTGTTATCACAGTCAACAAGGACACCGAGCTGGCGTGGCATTATTTAAAGTCAATGAATCACTCTCTTTATATTGGTTCACCCAACCAACTTTGTTCAAATATTTATAGAATTAAATTCAATCTGTCACCAAAGACACATTACTGACACAAAGCTGAAGAGACACCTAAACTCCACATGCCAGAAGAAAAGGGAAAACTTTGTCAAGATCATTAATCAAAGCATAGCAGAGGCAGAATCAAATGTGAGGAAATGGTGAGAACACGGCTAGAAGACCCCAGCGTCATCCATCCCTGCTGTCCCAACGCTGGGCGGTTCATTACCACAGCAAGTGACAATTGTGTGGGTGACAGCAGGCCACCTCATTTGTCCAAAGTTAGGTGGGCACTTGAAGGTCACCAGAACACAACTGCTTGAACCCCTGTGTCCTTGCCGAGGAGTGGACCCTAAAGAGGCACCTGACATCCCCATTACTTATCACCATGATAATGTTAAACGCTGCTCTCATGTCGCCTCTTAATGTCCGCACATCCCGTTCTCTCTTCCCTCCGAGATCACATCACGCCCTGCTGTCTTGGATTCAGTCTAATGTGTTGACTAAAAAGTTCAGGTGGCATTCCAGATGAGGCCCCCAAGTGTGTTACACCGCCACTCTTGTACTGTACTCCACACTGCACAGCATATCAGTCCGTATCCCTATCTCCAACTGGTGGTCTGACACGTGTCAAGCAGGGACACCAACAAGAAGAAGAGCTAGCAGATGAAGAAAGGGCAGTCATTACTCATACTGTCTGAAATCCTCCATCTTACTCCCTTTACCAAAAAAATCACCCATAACCTGCCTGAATGACTATCGGCCAGTAGCGCTCACCCCGGGGTTGATGAAGTGTTTTGAGAGTCATATCATATCCTTCATCCCTCCCACCTTTGATGCACACCAATTTGCTTAAAGGTCTACTGAAGACGTTGTTACTGCTGCTCTCCATGCTACCCTGTCCCATCTGGAGCACCATGGGAGCTACACACGTCTCTTCTTTATTGATTTTAGCTCTGCTTTTAACACCATCCTCCCTCACAGATTGGTGGGCAAGCTGCTAGCCCTGGGACTCCCGTATTCCACCTGTCTACTTCCTGACAGACCGCACACAAAGGGTTAGGGTGGGCCCTCACATCTCCTCGGCCATCAGCATCCGCACCGGCTCTCCTCAGGGCTGTGTGCTAAGCCCTCTGCTCATCACGCTGTACGCACATGACTGCGCCCCCGCCCACCACAGCAGCACCATTGTCAAATTTGCTCATCTCTGGGGAGGATGAATCTCTGCCTACAGGGATGAAGTGGAGCAGCTGACTGCATGGTGCACTGACAACAACCTGCTCCTGAACACAAGTAAGACCAAGGAGCTCATTGTGGACTTCAGGAAAAAGAAAACGGACATCAAACCACTCTGTGTGGAGAGGGTGTCAGACTTCCGCTTCCTGGGAGTCCACATCATGGAAGACCTGTCCTGGGGTGTGAACACAGCTGAGCTGGCGAAGAAGGCTCAGTAGTGACTTTATTTCCTGAGAGTCCTCAGGAAAAATAACATCCCCCAAAAACTGCTGGTGTCCTTCTATCGCCGCTCTATCGAGAGTATCCTGTGCTACTGCCTCTACGTGGGGTTTTCCAGCTGCACAACAGCGCGGAGGAGAACACTTCAGCGGATCGTAAAGACGGCCCAGCAGATCATCGGCTGTTTTTTATCCTCTCTGGATGAACTGCACAGCTCTCGCTACCTCAGGAAGGCAGAAAACATCTTAAAAGACTCTTCACACCCCGCTCATGACATCAGGCAAAAGACAGAGGAGCATCAAAACAAAGACTAACAGACTGAATAACAGTTTCTACCCTGTTACTATTAGGGCACTGAATGCCACCTAATCACCACCAATGCAGCAGTGCAATAGATGACATCTTGTGCAATAGTGTTCATGTGCAATTAAGGTCTTATGTTGAATGTTTGTGTTCTGCCTTATTTCTTCTTATCCTTTTTTAATTATATTTTATTTATATTTTGACATCGCAGGGACTGCACCAAATTTCGTTGTATTTGTGACAATGACAATAAAGATATTCTGATACTCAACACAAGGGGCAGGCTCGTCAACATTTCAGGCGTGCCTGAGCCTAACTGTTCTGACAGGTGACAAACATCAGAGCTGACAACGTCATCTGGCCACTAGAGGGCATATGCTCCAGGAAAGGGGCATGAGGGTCTGCACTCTCCTGTGTAGAAAATGGCAGTTTAAGGCCAATGACAGCTCAGAAGTGAAGGGACGCCTGAGGCCGCATTAGACAGCTGGCTCACCCTGACACAACCAGATGTTACCCCTGCCAAAATCGTGACGTATGTGCAGTCAGCAGATGACTTACTGGCAGGAGGAAGACGAAGATGACCACAAGGACAGGCCAAATGTAGGAATGGGGAACGGCAGGTACGAGAGTGTGGTACAGTGATGGGAAAGCAGACACCGGCCACCCCACCTCAAAAACGGGGTCAGCAAGAGAAGCAGCAGGGTCGGTGTTGGCTGTTGTTCAGTCCTTCCTGGGTGCTTTATTAGGGTACTAGAAACGGCCATGTGATTAAATGTGGACTCCATGGCTTTACGGTGGGCTTAGTGATATGAGAACAGTACCCTCTAATGCCCACAGGGCACCACATTCATTTCGTATGCAGTTCTGTAAATGACATTGAGGAGTGCGAAGTGCTCAATGTTAGTAAAGTTTTCTGCACTCGCATCTGAACAAGGTGCTATATGGATCTGCTTTTGTGCCAGTGTAAACTGGGGTACTATACCACTTCCACTCTCTGTTTGCAGAGAACTCAGAGAGAATCTTGTGAAGACTGCCACACACATGCGAGTAGGAGGCATCTAAAGGGCCTGAGTAATGGTAATACCACAACAGACCAGGGGGTGGCAAGGTGTGCTGACTGCCTCTCTCAGTTCCTTGCAGACCACTCCCGGGAAATCCCGCCAGGTTCCGGTGCCTTCGATGATGCCACTTCTGTTTTTGCCTGGTGCCTTGGATGATGTCACTGCCGGTCCCGATGACATCACTTTCGGTTCCGGGGCCCCTTGATGATGTCACTTCCTCTACGGGCCTTTAAAGTCGCCATCAGTTGTTTTGGACTCAGTTTTGTGAATAACTCTGTTTTAATTCTCAAACATTTGCAGCCAGGGTGTAATATACGGGTGGCTGACCCAAACCTTTATAATGTCTGGCATTTAACGTCTTATTACAAGGCGCTATATTGACTATAATTATCTCGGTCGATGGTCGCCATAAACAGAGGACTCAGAACGTATTCATGCCCTTTCACTTTCTGAACACCCTTTTTTGTCTTTTACATTTAATTTTAAATGGATAAATTAGTGGGCGGCACTGTGGCACAGTAGCGCTGCTACTTCACAGTTAGGAGACCTGGGTTCGCTTCCCGGGTCCTCCCTGTGTGGAGTTTGCATGTTCTCCCCGTGTCTGCATGGGTTTCCTCTGGGTGCTCTGGTTTCTTTCCACAGTTCACAGACATGCAGGTTAGGTGCACTGACGATCCTAAATTGTGCTTGGTGTGGGTGTGTGTGCACCCTGCCCAGGGTTTGTTCTTGCCTTGCACCCTGTGCTGGGTGAGATTGGCTCCAGCAGACCCCCGTGACCCTGTGTTAGGATATAGTGGGTTGGACGATGACTGACTGACTTGATAAATTAGCAATGTTTGTCCATCAATCCACAATCAATAATCCATAATGACAAAGAGACAACATTTTTCCAGAAAGTTCTGCAAATTTCTTCAAAAGTAAAAACATAATATTAGACCCTGAATTCAGTACTTTTTAGAAGCCCCTTTGGCAGCAATTCCAGCGTTGAGTCTTCTTGGTAAGTCTCTATGAGCCTTGCACACCTGCGTGTGGGCAGTTTATACCTTTCGTCCCGGCAGATCCTCTCAAGCTCCATTAGCATCTCCAAACTGCCATCTTTGGGTCTCTCCACAAATGTTCTATGGGGTTTAAGTCTGGGCTTTGGTTGGGCCACTCAAGGACACTCGGAGACTTGTCACAAAGCCACTTCAGTGTTGTCTTGGCTGTATGCTTCTGGTCACTGTCATGTTGAAAAGTGAACCATCACCCCAGTCTGTGATTGTGGGCACTCTGGAGCAGGTTTACTTCAAGGACCTCCCTGTACTTGGCAGCACTCCCATCTTCCCTCAGCTGTGACCTGTCTCCTTGTCCCGGCCGCTGAGAAGCAACCAGATAGAATGAGGCTGCCATCACCACCACCCTGCCTCACTGTAGGGATGGTGTAAGGCAGGTGATGGGCAGTGCTTGGTCTTCACCAGACACAGTGCCCAAAGAGTTCAATGTTTGTCTCACTAGACCACAGAAACTGTTTCCTCAAGTTCTCAAGTCAAAGTCCGAGCGGGCAGTCATACGCCTTTCACTCAAGAGTGGCTACCATCTAGCTACTCTACCATAAATGGAGTGCTGCCAAGATGATCATCCTTCTGACAGGTTCTCTCATCTCATCAGAAAACCACTGTTAGAGTAACCACTGCTTACGTGGTCACCTCCCTGAGCAAGGCCCTTCCTGCCTGGTTACTCAGTTTGACCAGATGGCCAGCGCTAGGAAGAGTTCTGGTGGTTCCAACCTTCTTCCATTTCTTCCTGGGAACACTGAAAGTTTTACATATGGTTTTATCCCCTTGTTCTGATCAACACCTCACCACAATCTGATCGTGGAGGTCCACAGAGAGTTCCTTGGACTTCACGTCTTGATTTTCCTCCTGACATGCTGGGTGAAGTGTAGGACCCTCTATACACAGGTACATGTGTGCCTTTCTAAACAATGTCCACTCAATTCAATGGGCCACAGGTGAAGTCCCTCATGGATAATTCAAGCACAATCTGGAGTGCCACAGCAAAGGGTCTGAACACTTCTAGGAATGAGAAAGCTGACGTTTTTCATTTTTTAATAAATTTGTAAACCTTTCTGAAAAAAGACATTCTCACTTTGTCATTAAGGGTCATTGAGTTTAGATGGATGGGTAAAAATATCAAAGTTATCCATTTAAAATAAAACCTACGACAAATAAAAGTGTTGTGATGGGTCTGAACACCTTCTGAACCCACTGCATGCTATTTTTGTGCAATAGTAAAACTTCCTCCTGAGGGGCGCTTTGTCCGTTTATGAACATCTCAGTAACTTAACAAAATGGATTTGGTCCAAGTTTGGTCATAATGCTGGTGAAACCTCAGAAGAGCTGCTGTATTAATTCTGTCCACCATGTTAAAGTACATCTGTGTTATTACTGGACATTTCTTTAGTTCTGAAGCTCTCAGGGGCATCTATATTGGTTAATTTGCTGTAACTGCAAAGCATGGTGAGATACCATGGGAGCACCGACTTAAATGTGTGTGTCGAGCACTTGGTGACGCTATATTAATTTCTGGAGTGTCTCATTCCTGCGCTGCTTTGTTCCTCACTCCCTCTCTCTTGGCTTGGCCATCACTGGCCATTTGTAAATGTTATACAGTAGAGCTTGTGGTTGGCAGTTTCCTGTTGCAAGTTCAATATTTGTATTGTTACACATCTAAATAAACAAAGGATGGCACAGTGGCACAGTGGTCAGTGCTGCTGCCTCACAGACTCGAATTTCTTCTGTATGGTGCTGGCATGTTCTCACCATGCCTGGATGGGCTCTTCTTGAAGTGTTCCCATTTGACCCATAATGCCAAAGACATGCAAGTTAGATTTACTGGTGACTCCAGCTTTGCCCATCAGGATCAAGAGTGTGTGGGCATTGAGAACGCAGTGATATGATATGAGTAAGAATGTCAGCTGCCATCAGTCTCGTCTCTGATTGCCCCCTGTTTTGACGGCCACTTGGCTGACTACAGTATGGAAGCCCGTGAATATCAAGACTTGCACACGTTGGCAGTTTTGGCACTACTGAGTGCCTGTCCCTTAATCTCACTTAACTTGTGAATTCTTACAACACACCCCTGGCATCAGGGAAGCATCTCACACTTTTGCACTTGTCACATGGAACTACCACTGTTGCTACTGTCTTGACAACACAAAGGCAAACTAATTCATCTGCAGGTTCCAATACCCAGGAGTAAAACAATAACGCGATCGTGTGAGACTGCGAGAAAAGTTAATAACACCAACGATTTTATTAAGTTATGCAAGCAAGCAAACACACTTTGACGTGAAAAGCTCCTTGTGCGCCAGCTGGAATTGAATTGAAGAGACGTTCTCCTGCCGCCGGGACGCTGGTCCTCAATGAAATACAACGGACACAACTAAACTACCCTTTAGGATGGGAATTACGATGGGGTGGTGGGCCGGATGTCAGACTCCTCCCATATTCAGTAATCCTGGAACATTAGCATGGGGTGGGAGTCCACTGTGGGCAGCGTTGCCAAGTGTGAAGTCTTTCTGCCCAGTGCATGTTTCTGATTGGTTTCCATGGATAAGAAGGTTGTGCGAGGCTCATTTTGCATAACGTTACATATTTTGCGTCTGAAATTGCAAGAAAAGGATACAAACTCATCAAAAAGCATCAGTCGCTGCATTTAATGAAGGTATGATGTTAGACATGTATTTATTTATTTATTCGGTTTTCTAGTAATGGTATTCTTTATTCATTCAGTTCCTCATATTGTTTATTTATTTATTTATGGTAAATGTCGTTTCCTACTGTATCAGAATGCAGCAACATTTTATACTTGCACAGCCACAGCGCCATGAAGTTTTAGGACAGAAGTTACGTTTGGGTATTCGTAAGAACGCTAAATGGGAACACGCGGACATCCAAAACCTGCAGTAAGGACCCTCTCCGCTCAGCATTGTTTCTGAGGCTGCCATGAGCTGTTATTGGACAGACGGGAAATCTGAGCTTCTGTGTCTTTGATGCTAAGTGCCCGCAGCCCAAAGGCACCATCTGTTTTCCACAGCATCATGTAGCTCAAGAACCGAGGATGGACTTGGAGCAAGTGAGGTGGCAAAAACAAGTTATGGTACAAAAGTGTACATTTGTTAAATATTAGGAACCAAAAGTGCCATCGAGCAGTGCAAACAAAATTCTTAAAATAAATAGTTTTCAATAAACAATCCATAAAATAGTGCTGCGGGAAAAGCTAGCAGTCCAAATTCCAATCCATTGTTAAAACCAAAGGTTAAGTCAGACTCAGAATCGGCCTTCTTCCAGACTCGTCCTTGGTCTCTCCATCTCCCCATCTCTAAGACTCTAAGACTTAAGATGTTAACGCACTCGGTCACCTTTGGCTCTCGCCCCCCAGCTACATCCATCACTCCCACTGGGTTCATTAGAGCTCCCCTCTCTCTGCCACCACCATCAGAGATCTTCTTTGAGCCCCCCTATATCCCTGTTCCTTCACACTCAACAGGTCTTAATCAGAATTCCTCCTGTCATGACACTTGCTCCACCACAGAGCTTTTCCTGACCAGTTCTCTCACACACTGGATTAATCTGCCGATCCTCGTTTTTCTCTAAATTCCAGTCCTTCTTTTTTTTCTCCTCTCTTGTCCTTTACTTGGACCTTTTTATACCACTGCAAGTGCAGGTGCTGCCCAAAACGATCCACGGAGCCACTAATGAGCTAATGCACTAATGCAGCTGCTAGAATCCTAACCAGGAAAAGAAAATCCGAGCACATTTCTCCAGTTTTGATGTCACTACACTGGTTACCTGTGTCATTCAGGATTGACTTTAAAATTCTGCTTATGGTTTATAAAGCCTTAAATAATCTCGCTCCATCTTATATATCGGAATGTCTGACATTTTATATTCTAAATCGTAACCTCAGATCTTCAAACGAGTGTCTCCTTAGAATTCCAAGAGCAAAACTTAAAAGAAGTGGTGAGGCGGCCTTCTGCTGTTATGCACCTAAAGTCTGGAATAGCCTGCCAATAGGAATTCGCCAGGCTGATACGGTGGAGCACTTTAAAAAACTGCTAAAAGCACATTACTTTAACATGGTTTTCTCATAACTTCACTTTAATTTAATCCTGATACTCTGTATATCCAATTCATTATAATAACTATTCATGGTGGCTCTAAAATCCGTACTAACCCCTACTCTCTCTTCTGTTTATTTTTCTGGTTTCTTTGTGGTGGCGACCTGCGTCACCACCATCTACTCAAAGCACTGTGATGTTCCAACATTGATGGATTAAAAGCCAGAAGTCTGCATGACCATCATCATCAAATCCTTCCGTGAGAACCCCAAATACAAAGAGGACTATTTCATTTATCTTAGGTAGAATGCCCAGAGGGGACTGGGTGGTCTTGTGGCCTGGAACCCCTGCAGATTTTATTTTTTTCTCCAGCCGTCTGGAGTTTTTTTTTTGTTTTTTCTGTCCCCCCTGGCCATCGGACCTTACTCTTAATTCTATGTTAACTAATGTTGTCTTATTTTAATTTCTTACTTTGTCTTTTATTTTTCTTTTCTTCATTATGTAAAGCACTTTGAGCTACTTTTTTGTATGAAAATGTGCTATAGAAATAAATGTTGTTGTTGTTGTTGTAATGAGGGATGGCTGTGCCGATCTCTCTCACGCACGTGAACAGTTAATCAGCCCATTCCCCCGTTAAGTGCGCCGTGGCTACACATCACACATCCGAGCTGCACTGTTAAACGCCATTCTGTCAGGGACCTACGACACGCCGTGCCACTGCATTGTCACTTTTCATGTGAATGCCCTCCAAAGTCAAAAGTCTGAGGTGGACAATTTGGAGAGAACAGAGCTACCTGATATCACCCCAGTTATGATCTAATGCTGACTTTTCCCCTCAGCCTACTGTAATGAAATCAAATATAATATCGTTGTTAAGCAGAAATGACATTTTTGTGGTCAAATTGCAGTGGGAGTGATATGCTCTGCACGCAATGGCAATTCACCATTTACTTTATCTGTAAATTGTTTTGTTTTGTTGCAGGCCAAGTAACAAATCAAGAGTGACGTATCATTTCTCCCCATAAAATCCCACTGAAAAATTTACTTGAACACACTCACAGATGGGCTTCCCAGATTTCACATTTAGCCAAAAATGACTATAAAATTCCACATTGATGGGAATGCGTCTGATTTTTTTTCTGTTAGCCCATTTTCATTTGAATTGTTTGCTTTGTTGTAGTCAGAGCTGTTGAGCAACTGCCAATTAAACTGGCTGTGCTCTGTCATTTTGTATGAAAAGATTATACCTGACAAAATGCCTGCCTTGCCAAAACAATACAAACCTGCATCTGATTCTGTCAATAATGCGCACAAATGTTAATTGAACGGAAGAAAAAAAAGCAAATACAAAAGAGAAGGCTATGATTACGTTTTGCAAGTAATTAGTGCGAGGCAGCGGTTCTCTTGATTTGAAGTGGCTCAGCTCCTGATCGCCTTCACTATCTCCATGTGAGGGCTTGGCTGGCCACTCCCATTGGTGTCTGCTGCGGTGCGGCACTGATTGGGTGACGGTCAGGTGATGGGAGGAGCCAAGTAGTGCTGCTGCTTTGCAGTAAGGAGACTGTGGAAGATTGTGGGTTCGCTTCCCGGTTCCTCCCTGTGTGGATAGCGCTTTGAGTACTGAGAAAAGCGCTATATAAATGTAATGAATTATTATTATTATTATTAAAAGAGGAGGACTCATGAAAGGTGTTGTAGTCGGCACTTTGGGATCCCTGTGTCGCATTTTTCACACTTTCTATAGATTTATTGATTTTTTCTGCTCTTCCTCTCAAAAGTATTTTATTGCTAGGACGGTGATGTCATTACAGCACCATCATATTGTTTGTTTTTCTTATGGCTTGCATTGCAAAGAGGCTCACAAAATGGCAATGCAAGGATGATGTTTTTGAAATAATGGCAAAACAAAAATGTCACGTCATTTTCTAACCCGGATAATCCAGATTAGGGTTTGCAGGGGGTGCTGAAGCCTATAATACATTTTATTTATATAGCACCTTTCCCATGCTCAAGGTGCCTCACAGAGTCTCAGAAAGAAGCAGCAGGTATATGTAGCATTGGATACAAATGTTTTCTGAACAGAACATTAAAACAGATAGATACAGGATAAACAAAAGCATTAAACAGAGTAAAATTCAGTACTAAAAGAAAAGCCTGGCAAACAACATGTGTGATATAACACACACACACACACACACACACACACACACACACACACAAATTATACTGAGCATCTGTACAGAGAGGATGACTGAAAGAGGAGGCAGAATGTCAGGTGTGGCAGAAGCGCTTGGTTGGCGCCGACCCGACACAGACTGACACCAGAGGCACACGAAAATGAAAATAAAAGATTTATTTTTGTCTTCAGCCATAGGGCACGTCTTCCCCGTGTCCCATAGGCCCTACACAGTCCCCAAAAACACACCAAACGAAAACTCCAAAAAACCACACTCTTCTTTCTCCTCTACTCATCCCAGGCAGCTTTGTCATCACGTCCTCCTCCTCCTCCTGACTCTGGCGCCTCGAGTAGTGGCCGCAGGCTCCTTTTATAACCCATTTCAGAAGTGCTCCAGGTGGTAATTGGCCTAATTAGGCTGCACTTCCGATTTGTGGTTGTATTCCATCCCACAGAGGCTCGTTAAGCCATGTAGCTCCTCCGGGTGGTGGCCACGGAGCCCAACAGGTCTGAGCCCTGAAGTCGCACGCCTGTGGCCCCGATGTAACCTAGGAGTGCTGCCACCACGCGTTCTGGGGGACGTAGTGTGCATCCCATGGCTGCTCCCCCGGTCCCAGTGTCAAAGTGGCGTCCCGTCCACCACACAGGTTAAGTTAAAAGTCTTCCTGAACAGATGAGTTTTTTTAAGTTGTTTTTTTTAAAAAGAATGAGTTGAGTCAGCTGATCTCATTAATTTAGGGTGGTTGCTCCCGAGTCTGGGTGCTATACAACTGAAGGCCCCATCACCCACAGAGTGCAGGTTAGCGTGGGGCACAACAAGACTGCCAGAATCAGAGGACCTAAGTGAGCGGACAGGAGCAGAGTGATGGAGAAGGTCACTGATGTAGTCCGGTGCAAGGCCATTTAAAGCTTTGTAGGTTAATATCTCAGCGAAAATAGGTTGCAAGGCAAGAGCAAACTCTGGACAGGGCGTCCGTCCCTCACACGGTGAACACACACACAGCCAATTTAGCATCACCAATTCACCTAACCTTCATGTCCTTGGACAGTGGGAGAAAACTAAAGCACCCAGAGGAAACCCAAGCAGACATGAGTAGAACGTGCAACCTCCATGGAGGGACAACCCAGGACGTGAACCACAGTCTCTTTACAGCTAAGCAGTAGTGCTACCACTGCACCACCATGCTGCCCTGATAAAAAATATAAACTATTTAAAATTAAAATTACTAGCACATTAAAATCAATAAGCAAGTTTGGTTTGCAGATGATACCAAGCCAGGAGGGAAGCCAGATAACCTACAATCGGTTGAATGATTATGCAGGGACTTGGACACCGTCACACACGTGCGCATGGGGGACAGTGTACGGGCTCAAAGGTAAGTGTTTTTCAGCCAAGCCAAGGGTTGGCGCTGTCTAGTAACACTCTCTCCTTTTCTCCCTCTGCAGACCCTCATCAGAATCCGCTTCCTGAAGACGTCACTTCTACCTCCCAAGACCCCGCCTAATGATGACATCACTTCCGGTTCCCATTCAGTCAAGATCCCACCTCTTCGTGTTCCTATTATATAAATCTGCCACTATCTTGTCTCACCTCAGTTCCGCATTGAACTCATATCTGCAAAGATGCTTTTCTTATTTTGTATTTTTCTTCAAGTATACGGGATTTATATTCCCCAAACCGTTACGCTGGTGACCGAGTCTTATTACGACAGCATACTGTCTTGGACAGATCTGTGACAGGTAAAATTCACTGTTAGTAAATGTAAAGTATTACACGTAGGAAGTAAAAATGTTAGATTTGAATACACAATGGGAGGTCTGAAAATTTAAAGTACACCTTATAAGAAGGGCCGAGAAGTCATAGTGGACTCATCACTATCAAGATCTACACAGAGGAACGGAGTACTTCCATCACAGGTTCCTCCTTGGTATCGAGGATGAACATCAGAGCATCCCCTTGGCTGACTGATTGACATTGTAGTCCACCTCAGTGAATCAAGCGCGATCATCAGAGCGAGTTCCCCATGGTGAATCAAGCATGATTGTCAGTGTCCTACCTCATGACCCACTACCATTATAAACAATAGCAACTTGCGACCAAGTGGTTGAGAATCACTGCTATAAGGTATAGTAACAGTAGATTAAACTGGGGGCTTCTGCAGTGTACGGGACTATGGCAACACCACTCTTGTGTGGTCAAACAGGAGGGCCATCCTAACACCTCACCTCCATTCCTCCCACCACCTTCATTGGCATGAAATACCCAAAATATCAACTTCCGACTGTCCCATGATTCCATCCTTGGACTGAGGGGCCTCTTTCTATGGTGTTGAAGAGCCACTCTGACAGTCTAAAGTTAGCTTTCCTGTCTTCTGAGAAAGCCACCTTTGACCCACCATTTGAATTTCATTGGAAAAGAACTGCAAAAAGAGGCAGAAAAGCATTTCATTTCACATCCTGTGTGCGAATTCTCGGTCTCATATCTCACATCTCACATCTCAATTAACGCCAGCAGCTCACTTATTACAATTTTATTTCGAATACTTGTAGGTTCCACCCCCAGATGTTTCTCTGTCATGTTTTTCTTCCCTCCGGCGTGTACAGATTTTAGACGCTCTGAATACCGAGTTCATTATGTTAACTGAGCGGTAAGTGAAGCTGAGGCTTGGAAACAGCCTTCTGCAGTAGTTGGAAAGATTTAGGGGCCCGAATGGTGGAGCCGAAGAAGTTTAAAGACGAGTCTGAAAACAGAAAGGCAATCTGAAAATTCCCAACTCCAGACACTGTTGGTGAGAGGCAAACAAAGACACAAAAATACCAACTGACTGTACAGGTCTAGTGGGGCGAAGGCAGGGTCAGACGCCATGAAGCTCCTCCGACAGATGATACAAAGTTTGGCTAAGAGCGGAGATCTGGTGGCCTGCTAGGCAGTGGGCCTCGGAGGGATAAGTCAGCACTGAGGCTGTCCGAATTACCCCTGGCCTCTTTGTGTCTTTTCATCCTTCTTCTAATGCTGTCAGTATCTGCTGGCACCATTTGTTCCTACCTTCTGCTGTATCATTGTTTTTGAACATGAAACAGATACTGTACACAAGACTTGACCATTCATTCCACCAAACTTGCCTCACTTCTCCTAATATCTCATGCAGCTACATTTGAAATGTTCTAAGGGTTTCTGCTTCAGCTACATGACTGAGTAGTTTGTATCACATTTCCATGACTCTTCGTCATGTGGTGGGTACGACAACGTGCCATCAGAACATGCTCCCAATCTTTGATTAAAGAAGACGCTTCAGTTCTCTTGTAGGACAGACTGGCATCGCCCATTTTGCTTTGCTTTGGCACACAAGTCTTTTGCTTAAGAGACAGCTGGCACACCCTCTTAACTTCAGCTCAAGTGTCAGTTCTCTCCCCTCAGGGTTATCTCTGCGAAATGCAGTTTCTGGACCTCATCTGATAAGACGGATCGATCACAATTTAAACGCTTGGTCAGGAAATGAAGAGCTGTAACTCAACGATTGGCAGCCTTGATGGACAAAACTCTGCACCAATTATTAAGCAAAAGCTTGGGCCTACTCAAGAAACCAAAGGTCCACCCCATCCTTTAGAGCCCAATGCAAGCGCTAGGCCTGAGCTCTCTATATGCTCTCGGTTACTGAGGGCTTCGACAGGGAGCGGCGTGGCAGCAATCTCACTCTGCTGAGTGAACTGGTCTACGGGTACCAATGGGATGGCAGACGATGCTGTCCTGAGATTGAAAAGTAGGATTTGCTTTAATCCTACTTATTATATAATTACTGCACTTGACACAATTTTACAGATCCATCCATCTACCTACTATAGGGTGCCATTTCTTTCTTTCTTTCTTTCTTTCTTTCTTTCTTTCTTTCTTTCTTTCTTTCTTTCTTTCTTTCTTTCTTTCTTTCTTTCTTTCTTTCTTTCTTTCTTTCTTTCTTTCTATGCCCTGGAACACTCTTTGTATTTAACAAACACTGATAACTGTTTTGCGCTCTGCCTCCCCACTTGTTACTGGTCTATCTCGGTCATAAACTGCAAGGTGTTCCATGCTCAAATCTGTGGGCACCAGGGCATTCAAGAAATTACATGTAAAGATATAAAACAGTAAAACACAAGGCTCATATTATAGAATTAACACTTTGAGGGCGGAATATTTTTTCCAAAAAACTCAATGCATTTGTTTCACACATAAATCAAGACTGCTGTTGGCGCCTGTTCGGCATCCCTGGCAGCAATGGCTGTACGGGGGGGGCTCGATGGCCAACAGAAATGCACGGCGGGCCGGCTAACTCTTTGTCTTCGCACAGCAGGTGGGCAACAGTGGCGGTCGCAGTGTGACGCAATATGCTTTGTACCTCTTGTCATCATAAGTGGTGGTCCTCCTAGGCCAACGCTACTGTAGGCATATCAGCTACACGAACATGTTCAGCACCACAATCAGCTGGGGCCCGATAGGGTGCTGCTGGTACCTCACTTTCGTTTTTGATATCCATTTCCAGATCACTTGCATCAAACTCAGAGTCCGAACAGTGAGAGTCTGATTCAACGATAATACGTAAAATGTCCATGGAGTATTTTGCTTTGCCCATTTGCTTTAGTCTCGCCAGATGTCGATGCCATTTCAGAGGCTGTTTGCTCTTCACTACTCATGCACGCGCAGGGAATTGAGGTCAAATCAACAAAGCTAACTTTCCTTCAACCAAAGAGAGTCGAACTAAAACGTAAGGGCGAGTTTTGTCATAGTTTATAGCCCATTACCATCCTCTACCCCTGAATTTCGACAAAAGTCAACATCAGCCCTAAAAGAGTTAAAGCTGCACATTATATGGAAATGAAAGTGAAGACGACATGTTAAGATATCTTTGAAACTTTTAGTAGTATCAGTTAGATAAAGTTCAGATTTCACTGACTTGTAAAACAGAGCCGAGGTCAAACCAGCTCAGGACACGCAATATGGAAGAAATAACCGCCATTAATGATAAGAGGATGCAGCACAACATCATAATAAATAATCATAAGGCTTTGATAGAGGCGAGGCTTTTATGAAGGATATACAGTCATTGCTTTCAGATGTTTTCTTATACGGTTGTGGCACAGAAGCCTTCTGTCAAAGGAGATGCAATATACACAGACACAGTGGGGCGACTGAGCATCACCTAAAAGCACGTTGTCCCGACAGGAAGCCAACACAGGCCAGGCCAGCCCTAGACCTATACCCAGCAGCCACACCACCTGCACATCAGAACAAGTCACCCACCTGAAGCTAAGCAAGTTCAGGCCTGGTCTGTACTTGGATGGGAGACCAACTAAGAAAAGCTTGAGGTGCTGCTAGAAGAGATGTTGGTGAATGTGGAAGCCAGCGCAGTGAAGGGGACACTGTGCTGTAAAATGAGTGCTGTTCTTCGGATGAGATGTCAAACCGAGTTCTGTGATCATTAATTGATTTCTGGGCACCCTTCCTAAATAGTAGGATGTATCTTGATGTTGTGGCTAAATTGCCCACTATGGCCTAGTCATTCTGCCCCCCTAAACATCCCCTGTCTCTAACTGGCTAAATGTCTCTCTCGCCACTTCACAGCTAATGTGTGGTGAGTGTGCTGCGCAAAATGGTTGCTGTCACATCATCCAGGTGGATGCTGCCCATTGTGGTGCTTGAAGTGGCTCCCCACTCACTATGTAAAAACCGCTTTGAGTAGTGAGAAAAAGCATTATATAAATGCAAAGAAATACTATTATTATTATATAAGAGCATTCTTCTTTAAACTCACACTCTCTTATTAGCCTCAATCAGAGAATAATGGAAACAAACAAAAATCAATCTTTGCTTTACATAGTACATTTTATACAAACTAGAAACACTAGGGAAACTCAAGCATATGTTTATAATCAATGGCCATGCTGTTAGGCCAAATGACAGCCGTGCCAGTGTGGCTGGACGTGTGTGTATCCTGCAAATGGCTGGCACCCCCTGCAGGATACGTTTCTGTGTTAAAGCCACTGACTCTTGAGACAGAATCAAGCTCCCATAATTCTGTGCTGAATAAATCAGGTTTACAAAACAAATTCATGCTGGAATAACTGGCCATGGTTCTCTGCGTGTCTTCTCCAGGTTAGGAATGAGAGTCTTGTTCACGAGTTAGGGAAAACAGGAATAGGAGATCGACAGGCAGATTGAAGCAGAGTCCTTAGTCATGCCAACATTGTATTGGTCAGGGCGCTCTTAATTTACCAGTTGAAATCTACATTCCTGCCCTCACCTATGGCCGAAACAAGCTTCCTAAGCACGGTGTCAGCCTTAGAGACAGGATAAGGAGCACAAAGTAGAGCCACTGCTCCTCCGCATCAAAAGGAGCCAGTTGAGGTGGTTTGGGTATCTGATTAGGATGCTTCCTACCAAGAGCAGACCTCGGGGCAGATTCAGGACACACAGATTATAACTGCTAGCTGGCCTTGGAACTCCTCTGTATCCACTTGGAGGAGTTGGCAGAGTTCATGGGGAAAAGGATTGTTTGGGCATCTCTGCTGAGATTGCTGCCCCCATGACCCAGTCTGAATAAGCAGTAGACAAGGGAAGGATGGATGATCGGAGAATTATGAAGTCACTTGACTTACCACTTCTGCATTGCTGGACTGCCATGTCCCATTGTGGACACCCATTTCATATTTGTTAATGCAGGAATGGAGTACAGTCTCACCAGGAGGGCCTAACACTCTAAGACACAGAGTGTGATTGCTGATCTACTTTCTTAATCAATGGCCGATGCCCTTACGGACAGTAGGTACACCCTGCAATGCACAGGACTGAATCTGTTAATATCTGCAGTTTGGGCCTAAAATAGCGATTGGCAGGCGGCTGCTCATTTTTAATAGCTATTAATCTCACCCAGGATCTCATCATTCCTACACTTAAATGATTTTTCGATGTGGCTCTGGATGATTGCTTGCACAGGAAATGAATCCAGCATCTCGGGGAGCTCTCTCCTCTAGTAAAAGCAAATTTAATTTATAATAAAAACAAGGCTGGCTTGGACGCTCATCTATTACTGGCGAGCCGAGGATGTCACGCACCTCATAAAGCACATCCTTGAAGATAAAACGGACCAGTCTGGCTTGAGCAAGAAATGACTCAAAGGTGAGGAGCATCTCAAAGGATCCTGCGCTGGCCAATCCTTCAAAAACAAATGCATGACAATGGATGGGGAACACTGCCGCCTTGGTTGTTTAACAAGTCATAAGGTGGAAGTGAAAGTCTGCAGATGAACGGGGCAGCATGGCTAGGGTGGGCTACAGTCATCAATACATGGGGTCACACTTGAAGCAAACTCTTCACCATTCATACTGAATGCTTTTCATTCCACCTCATCCTAAGGGTGCTCTGTAAGACTGAGATCAGGGGACAGCAAAGTCCCGGCCATGTTTGATGCATGTTCTGTGATATGGTGCATTATCCTACTGGAAACTTCCATTTGAGAGAGGGTAGATTGTGGCCATGGCGTGCACACGGTCAGCGAATAATGCTTAGGTATGCTGTGGCATTCAAATGATGCTCATCATCTTTTGCTAAACAAATATCCCCCACACCCTCACCCTACCACCAGCAGCCTGCACTGTTGTTTATGCCACATCTTGACCTGACCATCTGCATGCTGCAGCAGAAATTGAGATCCATCCGACACGGCAATATGTTTCCTATCTTTAATTGTCCAGTTTTGGTGATTGAGTGCCCACTGTTGCCTCCCTGCTGCTGTACTTCAGGGCCTGATGTGATCTTCTGGTGATTCAGTCCAGCCGCTTTGAGGTTAGACTCATTGAGACCTCAGAGATGCCTGCTTTATAAGGTGCTAATGAACTTGGCCATGTTCTCCAGTTTGCATGGCATTTCCTCCCACATCTTATAGATGTGCAGCTTCGGTTGCAACTGAGCTGTAAGTTCCATCCATCCATCCACCCATCCATTATCCAACCTGCTATATCCTAACATGGGGTCACGGGGGTCTGCTGGAGCCAATCCCAGCCAACACAGGGCGCAAGGCAGGAACAAATCTCAGGCAAGGCGCCAGCCCACTGCAGGGGCACATACATACACCCAGCACACACTAGGGACAATTTAAGATCGCTAATGCACCTAACCTGCATGTCTTTGGACTGTGGGAGGAAACCCATGCAGACATAGGGAGAACACACAAACTCCACGCAGGGTGGACCCGGGAAGCGAACCCAGGTCTACTTACTGCGAGGCAGCAGCGCTACCACTGCACTACCGGGCCGCCGAGCTGTAAGTTAGAACCTTTATTTCCTAAATTTAAAACCATCTCAATCATTCATATGTTAATGAAGGGAAGCTTCAAAACTTAATGTGCAGAAGTTGAGTTGGAAGTCCAAGGTGGCTAAAAGAAGTGGACTACTGAAGACCACCAGTGAATGGTAGCACAGTGATTAGTGGATTCAGAATCCTGGATTTCAATCCTACACCATGTTATCATTTGTGAGGAGTTTGCATGTTCTTCCCATGTCCACGTATATTAAGCTACTTGTCCACCTTCAAATCCTCCCTGTGAGTGTGCCCCAAGAATAGGTGGCTGGTTGGTACCAGCGAGTCTGAGACTTTATGCACACTTCAGTGGTCCTTAAATTAAGCAGCATATGAGGGGAGGAAGCAGACTAGAGCAGGTATCTGTGGCAGGCTGGCCCTCACGCCCCCACCGTTGCCTTCTCCTTGCAGACTTCTGCTGCTCTGTTCCTGCTGCCTCTAATGTCTAATAATCGTCTGCTCCTCCGAAACCAATTCCCCGTTAAAAACACGGCATCACAGAGTGATGCTTAATGAAAATCAGCAGGCTTTCCACATTGTGTGTGAGGCCCCAGAGATGACGTGGTTGAGGAGAAGCCAATATGACCTGAGGGACCCCAGCCTTTGAAGTCCATGAGACGTTTTTCTTCATCTCTTTGATTGGAGCCCATTACTGTGTCAGCGTCTATTGTTCGACAGGTAACTGTGAGCCAAGGAGACACTCGCAGAAAGTCCCTGCTACTTGATGAAATCACCGTTAAGTATTTGCTCCTCTTACTCCACAGCATCATCTGTCTGACATATCACTTCCATTTGCATAAATATTCTCCAAGAAGGAAAGTCAAGGGTACCCGCATATCCTCACAAGACAATTCTGAAATGCCCAAGGAAATGGCATCATGTAGCTCTGGGCATTGTGTAACAAATGCCAATATTCTGCAGATAATCACCAAGCCGGTTCATCACAATTTGCTCTGCTAGAGATGGTGCACTCTCAAAGTGTGACCTTAAGCAGTATGGACTGAGAAGTCACCAGGGTAGCAACTGTGCCACAAAACCACTTACTGATGGGGTCAAAAAACAAAGTGGTCTATCATAAAGTTAAATTATGACCTATATTAGAAGATATCTGTGAACTCTGCATGTTCTTCTGGTGCCTGTGTGGAGTTTTCTAGTTTTCACATGCGTCCAATGATATGCCACTCAGGCTGATTGGTGAGATGCCCTGCAATGGACAGGCTTGATACCTGCTACCCAAATACCTTACTGGCCTCGAGACCCTAGCAACGAAGGCATAATAATGGGTTATGGCGACAACGTGTGTGTGTGAGGGCCCGAACAGCTGGGCTCCTTTCACATTGGCAGAGCTCCTGCTCCAGGTCACAAGTCCTATGAGATTTCATTGTGGGTCCTCCCTTCTTGAGGGATACTTACAGTAAGCTCTCATTTAAACAGCGTTAAGGAACACAATTTTACCACCAGTGGCCATTGTGACTTTTGACTACGGGTCTCGCCTGTGACCCAGCTGCTTATCCATATCCATCCGTCCATTGATTTTCTGAACCTGATTTCAGGGTCACAGGTATTCAGTGCCTACCCAACCTCAGAGGGAAATGCCAGTGGCAGGGCAGAGTGACTCAGATCTCATTAATGTACAGTCAACTGTCACAAGCCACCTGCAGACTGGGCTCTGAGTCAACCCCTTCACTAAATAAAGCTCCGCACGATAAAATGTCCTACACCATTTATGCTGCCAATTGCTCAGCCACCCAACTCTCTCATTCAATCTCCGTCTTTATCCTCCATCGATTTTTCCCAATGCCATCCTTATAATGAGAGTGCAATTCCACCAGTCTTGCCTGCATTCTCGTAGGGAGCTACCATTCCCACTCTGCAAGGGAGCTGGACGCGTAACAAAACATAACCAACTCTACTGGAGGGTAAAATGAGTGTTATCTAGCATATAAACTGATAAATATTTTGTATGTCTTCATTTATAATGTTAAAAAGTCAGGAAACTGAACAAACCAGTTTTCTACCCCCAGAGATTCATTGATAAGGAAAGCACAGTCTGGGCCAGTTTTATGATATAATTAATTCCTTCCTAGCTTGTTTGTTTGGCACTACAGAAATTACCAGAAAATACGAGTCTGGGGGGGCTGAGCTTGCAGGAACTGTTCCGTTAGTGACTCTTACACCCACACTGGGATGGGGTTGTGCACGAGCAGTTCTCATTGGTGAATGGCCTCAGGAACTTTTCAGAGGTGTGTGCGCCAGCAGCTGCAGAGGGACCATAAACAGGGAGACCTGCAAAAAGGCATACTCTCTCTCGCCATCTTGTCACGAAGAGAACACCACCTCTCTCTCTCTCTCTCTCTCTCTCTCTCTCTCTCTCTCTCTCGTCATTCCTTCATGAAGGTAAGGCGACTCTGTCTCAGCAGCCATATTAAGACAGGCTGGCTGCCCAGGCCCGTGCAGATGATGTACTGACTGGGAAGAATCGAATGCAACTGAAAGTTTTTGGGCCATTTGAAAGTACACATCTAGCATCATCAGGTTGTGTGGTTTGGGTTTGCAAAGGCACTTTCTATTTGTTTGTATGTAGGAATGTGTGATTTGTATCGTCTACGGTAATATCTTAATTGTTGTTTTAACGATGTGTAAGCTGAAATTATCGAGTATGTCACTCACTTTGCAAAAAACAATCAAAAACACGTCTTGAGAGTCCATGCATTCACTGTCTCATGTAACCTAACAGGATAGACTACCGCGTGTGCACAAAGTGAGCGTGCACGGTCAACACACGAGAAGTAAAGAGCCCTGTAGGTGTCAGGGCTAATAATGAACTAATAATGTAATTCATTCAAACTGATTGTAAGAGCCAATCATAGAAAGTTAAAGCTTCGAGTTAAACTCTTATTAGTGTTTGCTTAATTTAAATAGAATATAATTTTCTTTCATAGTCATAGACAATGGTATAGTCTATATAGTATATAATTTCCCCTTGGGATTAATAAAGTATCTATCTATCTATCTAGTCATTTCCCCTAATAAGTTAGTAACAAACAGAACTTTCTTGCTATAACTGAGATCTTCTTCTTCTTTCAGCTGCTCCTGTTAGGAGTTGCCACAGCGGATCAACTTCTTCCATATCTTTCTGTCCTCTGCATCTTGTTCTGTTATTCCCATCACCTGCATGTCTTCCTCACCACATCCATAAACCTTCTCTTAGGCCTTCCTCTTTTCCTCTTCCCTGACAGCTCTATCCTTAGTACCCTTCTCCCAATTTACCCAGCATCTCTCCTCTGCACATGTCCAAACCAACGCAATCTCGCCCCTCTGATTTTGTCTCCCAACCGTCCCACCTGAGCTGACCCTCCAATGTCCTCATTTCTAATCTTGTCCATCCTCGTCACACCCAATGCAAATCTTAGCATCTTTAACTCTGCCACCTCCTGCTTTCTGGTCAGTGCCACTGTTTCCAACCCATAGAACATGGCTGAGATACAGTGTGTTAATTGTGTCAGTTGTTGTTTAGAATAGCAGTGTCCCAGTACACAGGGACTTAAAAGGCCCGTTCTTAACTTAGAAATGGGATAGGCATCCCTATCTGACTGTTTTGAAATGGTTCAGAAACGTTTTGAAGTGATTTGTAACGATATGAAAAGTAACGAGATTTAAGCTTTGAACAGAACTTTTTTTAACAAGAACTTTTCTCTTTTTTTGCTGTTTTTAATTTTTTCTTTTTTGTGTGAACTGTTTTACTTTGAATTTTAACTAAAATTTTTAAAAACGAAGATATTTTGTCTGCGGAATCATTTCGGTGCATCAGGCTTTTGTTGAATCCCATTTTTATGCTAGAGTTGCTGAACTTTGTTAATTTTGGAAAACCGCAGCTACACTGATTATTTTTATTTCCATAAGAAGCATATGCCTATTGGTTACATTTTGTTTCACAAGCCGTCTTGGTTGGGGGTCCTCAATTCCAAAGTCCTGTTTTTTATTTCTTTCATTATTTAAAATACTTGCACAGATCCCCGCCTCCTCGCCCCGCTCCATCGCACCCCGACTCGTGTTTAAAGTATGTACAACAATAACACCAATGTTAAACCAAAGATGAAGCGGAACGGAAACGCTGTGCCTGTCCATAAATCCCAACCATTCTATTCAAACTGATGTATACATCTGAACCGACCACGGTTGGGTGAAGAAGAAAAGAAAAAGTCTTTTGGCATCTATAAAAGAAAAAAAAAAAACAGTAATTCAAAGGCGGCGAGTAGTCTGCACACTGCCATTGAAAAAGAGGTCAAGAGCTACCCGATGATACCTGAGGTGGGCAGTGATGTAAACAGGGCTGTGGAGTCGGTAGATAAATCCTTCGACTCCGACTCCTTAGTATCCGGTACTCCGACTCCTCTGTATTTAATATGCTAATGTATTTTCCATGTTTATTGAAGGGATGCAACATACACGTCATTTAACCACAGAGCTACTGGCAAGGGAGCTGACTCTCTACCGTATTGGCCAGCTTAAACAAAAGACAAGAACCCCAGAACACACATCAGGCCATAGCACACACCTCCACCTACATCATTACACTTGTTTATACTCAAATGAACTTATTAAACACATTATATCTGAAATTAAATGAAAATACCTTTTGTAATGTACCATAATCCAGATTACAATATGTGAATGTCAGGTTGTAGAATAGCTCATCTGAACTTCACACTAGTAGTAACACAACTATGCACTGGGCTTTATTCTTACATCAGAGAAGTACGCACTTAATTATGATTATTGTTTGTGAAATGGGACATTTGAACTTGCGGAATTTTTTTTCATTACAATTTAAATTTATTAGGAGTCAGAGTCAGTACATTTTTGCCGACTCTGACCCCGACTTCAGGTACCCAAAATTGTCTCCGACTCCTCAACTCCGACTCCACAGCCCTGGATGTACAGTAAATCCACTTGAGTGGTGGAAAACACAATAAGTACATTTACCCAAACTGGGGAAACTTGCAATACAGTACCTGAGTATCCCTGCCTCAAGCAGCCCTCCGAAGTGGGCTTCTGGTACCGGACGGTGCTGCTCTGAAGCCAGATGCCGTAGACAGACTGGTGTTTCTGTCACACGACTGGAAGTTTCCTCAGTAGAACTTTACAGTTGTTTTATTTTTTTTTCTGATATCTTTGTGCAATATTGAATAGAACTTGAAGTTAGTAAATTTTTTTCATGTTATAGGTTTAGGTTTTTTGTATCTTTGTGCTAAATATGACAGAACTGGTTTACAAATGTTATATATCTACTCTATATACTGTATATAAAATCCTAAGCCTAAAAGTGCAACGAATTTACATTGCGTTTTTTTGTCACGCTTTAAAACAGGCTTATTTTAAAACCTACATATATACAGTTAGGTCCATAAATATTTGGACAGAGACAACTTTTTTCTAATTTTGGTTCTGTACATTACCACAATGAATTTTAAATGAAACAACTCAGATGCAGTTGAAGTGCAGACTTTCAGCTTTAATTCAGTGGGGTGAACAAAACGATTGCATAAAAATGTGAGGCAACTAAAGCATTTTTAACACAACCCCTTCATTTCAGGGGCTCAAAAGTAATTGGACAAATTAAATAACTGGAAATAAAATGTTCATTTCTAATACTTGGTTGAAAACCCTTTGCTGGCAATGACAGCCTGAAGTCTTGAACTCATGGACATCACCAGATGCTGGGTTTCCTCCTTTTTAATGCTCTGCCAGGCCTTTACTGCAGCGGCTTTCAGTTGCTGTTTGTTTGTGGGCCTTTCTGTCCGAAGTTTAGTCTTCAACAAGTGAAATGCCTGCTCAATTGGGTTAAGATCAGGTGACTGACTTGGCCATTCAAGAATTTTCCACTTCTTTGCTTTAATAAACTCCTGGGTTGCTTTGGCAGTATGTTTTGGGTCATTGTCTATCTGTATCATGAAACGCCACCCAATCAATTTGACTGCATTTAGCTGGATTTGAGCAGACAGTATGTCTCTGAACACCTCAGAATTCATTCAGCTGCTTCTGTCCTGTGTCACATCATCAATAAACACTAGTGTCCCAGTGCCACTGGCAGCCATGCACGCCCAAGCCATCACACTGCCTCCACCATGTTTTACAGATGATGTGGTATGCTTTGGATAATGAGCTGTTCCACGCCTTCTCCATACTTTTTTCTTGCCATCATTCTGGTAGAGGTTGATCTTGGTTTCATCTGTCCAAGGAATGTTTTTCCAGAACTGTGCTGGCTTTTTTAGATGTTCTTTAGCAAATCCAATCTAGCCTTTCTATTCATGAGGCTTATGAGTGGCTTGCACCTTGCAGTGCACCCTTTGTATTTACTTTCATGCAGTCTTCTGTTTATGGTAGACTTGGATATCGATACACCTTCCACCTGGAGAGTGTTGTTCACTTGGTTGGCTGTTGTGAAGGGGTTTCTCTTCACCATGGAAATGATTCTGTGATCATCCACCACTGTTGTCTTCCGTGGACGTCCAGGTCTTTTTGTGTTGCTGAGTTCACCAGTGCTTGCTTTCTTTCTCAGGATGTACCAAACTGTAGATTTTGCCACTCGTAATATTGTAGCAATTTCTCGGATGGGTTTTTTCTGTTTTCACAGCTTAAGGATGGCTTCTTTCACCTGCGTGGAGAGCTCCTTTGACCGCATGTTGTCTGTTCACAGCAAAATCTTCCACATGCAAGCACCACACCTCAAATCAACTCCAGGCCTTTTATCTGCTTAATTGATAATGACATAATGACGGACTTGCCCACACCTGCCCATGAAATAGCCTTTGAGTCAATTGTCCAATTACTTTTGAGCCCCTGAAATGAAGGGATTGTGTTAAAAAACGCTTTAGTTGCCTCACATTTTTATGCAATTGTTTTGTTCACCCCACTGAATTAAAGCTGAAAGTCTGCACTTCAACTGCATCTGAGTTGTTTCATTTAAAATTCATTGTGGTAATGTACAGAACCAAAATTAGAAGAAAGTTGTCTCTGTCCAAATATTTATGGACCTAACTGTATGTTTGGTACCATTCTTTGCAGAATTTATAGAACGTTAATGTGATGTTGTTAGATTTTCAGATTCTTATTCCATTTTTAAATTATAAAAAATATCAAGAACTCACATCGGCGAGATGAGACTTTGTGCCAACAGATTTAACTACGCCCAGGGGCCGGAAATAAAAGACAAAGAGTACGACAGCTGCTGTACAGGCTTTTAAATGTTCAAAGCACCGCACGAGATTCAGATCAAGCCAGCAGCTGATCGAGGTAAAAAAAAATAAAACTGTATTTGTTTTCCATTGTATCACCGTATAAGAGGGGGTTTCGGAGGAGCGACCGCGTCTCCTTGGGGTGCATTCAGCCCCCCTCTTCACAACGTGAGCGGCAGAGACGGGAAGTGGCTGGTGCGTAGGGCAGGCCGGGGGGTTGGCGAGCGAAGTGAGCAGGGGGTAAGGCCCCTAGTATTTATATGTATTCCTCTGCAATATTTGACAGAACTTTGGATTTTTACTCAATAGTCAGTATGTTAGATTTCTGCTCTTGTTGGTATGCTGCACAATTCACCTTACAGCAGAGCAGTTTATGTTTATCCAGACTGTCATGTTCGTGCCCTGCAGCTCCAGTTATGATTAGTATTTTATTCCCTTTGGATTTATATCTTGTTTACATTAAGGCGTCTGTTTCAAATGCTCTCATTATAACAGTTTTGTTGGTCTTTTGTGTAAATCCTGTAGGCCATTTTGAAACGGTTGAGTCACACTTGTACTGCTTGATCACAGTAATAATCTGACTGGTGATTTTAATGCTTTTGTGTTATTTTATTTCAGTTCTAAGTAAATAAATAAGACCTGTTTTCCTTAACTGTTGTTTCTATTCATTTCATTAGTAAGCTACACATATCTCTCTATTATAATAAAAAAATCTTGGGAAGAGAGACGAGACGTGACTTTCTCAGAGAGAAATGAGGGAGATGAGACTTTGTGCCAAGAGATTTAAACACTCCTGGGGCCGGAAATAAAAGACAAAGAGTAGATGACAAAGTAGAACGTCGTAAAGAATTCAAAAACATTGGTGCAATACACATGCAGAGCAGGTTAGAGATAATGGAAGTACGAAAATTCAGAAGTCTCAAAAAAATGATAGTAAAGATCGTATTAGCGCTAACAAATGGAAATTATTACTTGATGAAATAACAGGACAGAGAGATTGAATATATTGTTCGGATTTAAACTTTAAGCTGGAGACTTGTAGATCGTCTAATTCATGTTGCCAACAGGGAAAAGTAATGTTTCTTTACAATGAAGAGGCGTATCCGCAAGAAATAAAAGTTTTGTTGTTTGATGAAAGTGAAATCCCATGAGAGAAAATTTCAAGGCCCACGAGACAAGATTTTATGCAAAGAGATTTGGAAAAGTCCTGCCCACATCTAAAACATTTACAATCGCGCACACGGATCAATCATTTCTCATTTGTGTGAATGCTATTGTCAGACACATTTCTTGTAGAGAGAAAGAAACGATATTCAGTCATGGGCAGTTATACGTTGCGTTGTCACGATGTAAGTCCAAACACGGAATCAAAATTCAATGCGATATTGACGAAAAGGTAAAAGCGAAAAGAGATCAAATATATGGACATAGGTAATATGACCAAAGTATATAGATATTGTTTGGCTTTAAACCTTAAGTCGGAAACTTGTAGATCGTCTAATTTGTGTTGCCATCAGGGAAAACTAGTCTTTCTTCCAAATGAAGAGGCGCATCCGCGAGAATTAAAAAATTTGTTGTTTGGTGAAAGTGAAATCCACATACACGAGCGGCAGAGATGTGAAGTTGCTGGCGCGTAGCACAGGCAGGGAGGTTGGCGAGCAAAGTGAGCAGGGGGGCAAAGCCCCCTAGTCCTATTAACAAGACCAAGCTAAATCAATAAGACTTCTACAAACACGTTTTTAAAGGATGCAAAATATCGTCTAATTATCGTTATTGTCAAAGTCCCAGGAAATATTGAGATATAATTTTCTACCAGTATCGCCCACCCCTACTTGTACGGCACTAGTTATAATATAATGTGTTATCTACAATACCTAGTTAAAAGTGTTGCTCTCTCTTCGGTTTGTTTTATTGCTCTATCTTGTTGCTTGAGTGCATTGGTATAAAAGTAGTAGAAGGCTAAATGTAAGGTATTTTAGAGAAAAAGTTTTGAAATTTAAGATCTACATAATAAACAGTACAAAGCGGGAAACAGGGTCACTTGGATCAAATACGATAAAACAATGACCAGACACTACCCTAGGATATTAAAGAAGAAAACAAAAACTTTTTCTTTAAAGAAAATCAATAAAACACCATAAGTCAAAACTAAATGACCAGACCAAACCAAACTCGCCTCGCAGCTGTCTTCCTCAGCTCCTGTCTGTTTGTGCTTCCACAGAACGCCAGCACTGATTTAAATTACCAGCTGGTTTCATGGATTTGCACGTACGAGGCCCACGCCTGCAGCTGACGCTGAAAAGATGGAAACTCATGAAGAATATTTAATGGCAAGTCTGAAACCTGTTATGCATTTTCCTCCCTGTAAAAATGTAACGCCGGTTTAAAAGTGTTAGAACTGTATAGTTTGCTATTTGCAATAGTGTCTTTTGCAATGAAGTGTCTTGCTTCCTCTATCATTTTGTCTAGCACTGTGCTGGCAAACAGGTGAGGCTCTAGTGTCACATCAACAACCAAGTTAATTTGATAGATGTGAGAGGAAAGCCGATCATGGGTTGAAAATTCACCTGGTCACTGGGAGGGCACACAAATGCGTGACGGTGATCACACTGCAACTTGAACAATGCTCTCTGGAGCTGTGAAATGGCAGCTTTCACCAATGTAAAAACACATGAATAAAGATAGTCATAACACAGAAATTAATCAAGTCTGCGAGAAAAGAAAACACATACACACACACACGGGTGATAGCTCGGATACAACACTTTTATAAACAAGCAATAAATAGGCATTTCATTGGGATTAGTAAAAGGAACCAGAAGCTCTACGATGAGCTGTTAATCACACTAAAAAAAGAGATTGTGTTAATAAGCGTCCTGAGGGGCTAAGCGCACTAAGCTTACACCAGCTGGAGCACAAGCTTATCAAACCAACACAAGATTAGTGAAACGGAGCAAAGCAAGCCACTTCAAATGAGCCGAGTCGAGACTCACCAGCCACTCCACTGGCACCTTTACAACCTGAGTGGCAACCCACAATGCCCTGCAAAGCTGTGGGTCCCACCAAACTCCAGTGATCACACAGCGCTGCAAAGTTATCTTAATCTGAAATGCAGCAGCCAAGCAAAAAGGCCAAAGATGAATAGGACTTTTTAATTATTAATTAAACACACTAATTCAATTTGGATTAAGAGGGGCTCAAAACGGATTGATCAATGAGTAAGTTCATTTATTGAATCCAGCTGCATCCTGCCAAAGGGCATTAAGCCACCCAGTTGGGGGTGCCCAGATTCATGGGGTATGTGCAGGAGGTCATTTACAGTCACTGATTAGCAATTTTTCATATCTGTGGTATATGGGACGAAAACTGGAGCACCATCCATCCATCCATTTTCCAACCCGCTGAATCCGAATACAGGGTCACGGGGGTCTGCTGGAGCCAATCCCAGCCAACACAGCGGCACAAGGCAGGAACCAATCCTAGGCAGGGTGCCAACCCACCGCAGAAACTGGAGCACCAGGAAAAATCCAATTAGACACAGAAAGAACGTGCAAACGACAGGGCTGGGATCTGATCCCAGTGTACTGAGCTAACAGTAAGAGCCACTGCTCCACCGTGCGGGCCAGATTAGAAAATGGCCACCCATCCATTCATCCATTTAGTACCCACTTTGACCCTGAGGGCATCAGGAAACCTGGCAGGGACAAACTACAGGCATGATAATAATGAACCTGCTGCCATGGAGTTTAAGTTCCACACCGACTATGGCTCAGCCATGCCTCCTCTACCCAAGGATGAACTTCCTGGTATTTATTAAGCTTTTTTAAAAGCTTCCACGGCCATTTAATAGTGAGGATTACAATCAGATCAACACAATGCCAGAAATGGTAATTGTTGGGGGGAATGACGCTGATCACAACAATATTTTGTCATCATTTAACTCAGTTGGAATCACCATTAATTTTACTGAATCAGCCTGCAATATAGGAGTTATCTTTAACTCTAGCATATCATTTAAAGCGCACATTACAAAGTTGTCCAAATCATGTTTCTTCCATCTTAAAAATATTGGGAAATTAAGGTGCTTTCTAAATAAACAGGATTCTGAGAAATTAATTCATGCATTTATCTCTAGTAGGATTGACTACTGCAATGCGTTGTTCACTGGATGTTCAGTAACTGTTCTTTATACAGCCTCCAGTTAATTGAAAATGCAGCTGCAAGAATTATTACAAGAACAAGAAAGTACGAACACATAACTCCAGTTCTTAAATCCTTACACTGGCTCCCGGTTAAGTTCAGGGCAGATTTCAAAATCCTTCTTTTAACATATAAAGCCTTAAATGGCCGAGGTCCAGCTTACTTGTCTGAACTTATCATGACTTACAAACCAAAGCGCACATTAAGATCTCAAGATACCGGTCTGCTTATGATTCCAAGGATTAATAAAATAACAGTGGGAGGTCGAGCTTTTAGTTACAGGGCCCCTAAACTGTGGAATGGTCTGCCTGCTACTATAAGAGATGCCCCTTCAGTCTCTGCTTTTAAATCCCGGCTGAAGACTCACGACTTCAGTTTAGCACACCCTGACTAGAGCTGCTGATTAACTGTGCAGACTGCATCTCTGTTGTTAGTCATTAGCACTAAAACATAAGTAACATAATAGTTATAATCTGTTACTAACTCTCACCTATTGTTTCTCTTCTCGGTACTCAAATGTGGCACTTGGTGCCACAGCCCACCTGCCAAGTTGCTTTGCCTGCCTAAGGTAAAGTCATCCCTGATGGAGGATCACAGGAATCGTGAGAAAGAGGGGTCCTTTCATTCGATTGGCTGGCCCAGCGCTGTTTCAGCTGTGGAATGGCCAAATGGGGGAGGAAGCTTGATGGTTGAGGTCTCCAGGACTCTAAACAAATCCAAATCATATTATGTAATATCACCTACTGTTAAATTCTGCTCCGTACTTGTAATTTTTTTATTTTTATACTGAATTGAGGATTTGTTCTGTTCTGTGTATTGTATTGTATTGACCCCCTTCTTTTTGACACCCACTGCACGCCCAACCTACCTGGAAAGGGGTCTCTCTTTGAACTGCCTATCCTAAGGTTTCTTTCATTTTTTCCCTTTTGAGGGATTGCCGGCCATATATTCCGGCCAACACCTCCAAGCCGCCAGATGGAGCCCTCCTTGCAGCATGGAGGTGCCCGGAATGCGAGCAGGGAATCATGGACCTTGGAGTTTTTCTTCACAGCCCTGCTGGATACCATGGGGGCCGCCAGGAGTTGCTGCAGGGAGGCCCAGGGATTTATGCTTTCCGTATAGTCCGGAAGTATTTCCAAGTCACGGGAATGGAAGAAATTATATACTTCCAGGCTGAAGAAAAGGAGAAGTTTTTACCTGACCCGGAAGTGTTAGAAAGTCACATGGACTGAGGGACAGAACCACTTCCGGGTCAAGGACTATAAAAGGATTGTGGGAAATCCCAGACATTGAGCTGAGCTGGGTGGAAGGGTGGCAATGCGTCTGGGAGTGGAGGATTGATTATTGTATTGGTTATTAAAGGGATTATTGTATAGTGATTGTGTATTATATGAGTATAGTGGAGTGTAAAGTGCTTGGTGCACATTATTATTATAAAATAAAGTCATATTGGACTTTTATCTGGTGTCTGCCGTCTCGAACAAGGGTTCAAGGGAGCTATAGCGCCCTCTATCTGTTACACCCTACAAGAGTTTTTTTGGGAGTTTTTTTCTTGCCTTCTTAGAGAGTCAAAGCTGGGGGGCTGTCAAGAGGCAGGGCCTGTTAAAGCCCATTGCAGCACTTCTTGTGTGATTTTGGGCTATACAAAAATAAATTGTATTGTATTGTTGCCAAGCCCAGTGTAAAATGTGAAAATGTAATAATTAAACCAACTAAGCCAAAAAGTAGTTTTAATTAATAGTAATTCATGCTTTGGAGTTATTACATCTTACATCCTACCAAACAGAGAAACAAACTTGTTTTGGCACTCTTAAACGTCTTATCGCGTTACCTTGGCTCTCAATTGTTCACTAAGGACCCTCTCATTCATTTGTTCAAATTCCATAACCCATCTAATAAAATTTAAAGACATGGCACAGATCTCATCTGCATCCTGGCTGCACCTGGCACAAGACAGCATGCCATTTGTCTGGGGCATTGGAGCTCTCAAAGGCACAGCCAGTCACATGCCCGCATGGTGATGCCAGTCCCTGCCAAGACTCATTGGATTATCTCGAGGGATGGCAAAGGCTGAGGCACAGGTTTTAAAGGGAGGACCTGGCAAGACGTTAGGAGAGTGCCCTGGTGCCAAACTAGAATGTCCATTAGAAGAAAAGTTAAAAGGGAATTGATTAGAAGGCAGTGTATCCTATCAATGAAATTAGGCGGCGGAATGCCCAGTTAATCTTAATTACCTGGCCAGTAATTAATTTATCAAGTCACTGTCACTTTAGGAAGGAGGTATATTTCGGGGATGTGGCTGAAGTGGTGGTACTCGAGGTGTTTTGCCCTTCATAGAGATAAGAGGTAAATATTGAATTCATTTGTTTGGCATTTTCCGTTCGACCAAAAGCGAGCGCTATATCCACATGACATAATGAGCGAGGGACTCGACAGGAGCGCGATATAAAAATGCATTTGTGCAATTCTACTGATCTATATAAGTAAAAAAAAACTCTGCATGCTGGCAACCATGGCAGCCGATAACAGCAAATCGAAATCAATTTCGAATGTGAATAACAAAGATACCAGTAGATACTGTACGTCTAATGCTCACAACGTATGTTCTTTAATGATGGGGGTCAAATTGCCATTATTCAAATGAAAATCTCTCTGCGACTTAATTATACGGCGTCATTACAATGTTTGCACCCGGCTTTTGTCTTTAACGATAAGCTATTCATTCTTTGAACAAAAGTCCATAATTTGCTCCTTTGTCCAACAGTCTGGCCGTTCATCAACCCCGACATTGTAATCAGCTACTGTACTTCCACCGCAAACTGCGCCGATGGCGCTCGCTTTCTCACTGTGTTTCGAATCACTGATTGTGAAGCTGCGCTTTTTCTTTTTCTTCTGCCTCGCCTCTTATTCTCTTGTTGCTGTTTTGTCACACGGCTAACTTTATCCCTGAAGTTCGCAGCCCACTTGCCATCAATGGAGAAACATAGTAGCGAAACACTAGCCGACTTGCGTCACTTGGTGCATCATGGGTAATGAAGTTTAGTAAGAACTACAAGTCCTCCGCACAGTGCAGCGAAGAGTTGCAGGTCAGTACCTCTGGCATACGAGTGACGGGTGTTTGTCTAAATATCCTACTTATGGAGCGGACTACCATAAGTGCAGAGTTCTAAAACCAAACAGAACACAAAGCTGCTGTAGTTCATCTTTCCTTAGTTTGAAGAGCTTATCAAAGCCATTATGAATCTGACAGACATTCCTAAAACTGAAGAGTCTTCAAGCAGCTCTTCAACAAATAGAGAGAGTCAGCAGTTTGAATGGGGGTGGATAGCTCATTCCACCTACTCAGAGCTACACATGAAAAGTGACTGGAGTGAAATGTAATGCCACACTGAGGTGGCATCATCAGGCGCCATTCATCAGCAGACCAGAGCAGACAAGAAGAAGCACAAGACCTCACAATTGCCTCTCAATATATAAGGGTGCCGACCTGTTGACTGCTCTGTAGGCAAGCATCAAGGACTTGAACCTAATGAATGCTTCTACAGGGTGCCAATGTAGCGACCTGAAAAGAGGAGTGCCCATCTCATCTGGCTGAATACATAACATGCTGGTGCATTTTCAATTATCTGCAGCGGCTTGGTGACACTAGCTGGTACACCTGCCAGCAGAAAGCTGCAGTAGTCCAGATGTGACAAGACCAAAGCCTGGACCAGGAGTTGTGCTGTCTTCTCTGTCAGATAAGGTCTGATCTGGCAGATGTTATACAGAGTTAATCTACACGACCAACAGACAGTTGCAGTGTGGTCAGTGAAGGACCACATCATCGATCATCTACTTTAAGTTATGTACTGACCTGGAGGGTGCTAGTGATAATGAGCTGACCTGAATGGAGACAGGGTGTTGAACAGATGGGATAGTAAGGAGGTCCACCTTTGCTAGGCTGAGCTGAAGACAGTGTTCTTTAATCCATCAATGAGACAAGCCGAACGACAGGTGCGGCTACATATCATCGGCATAGCACGGATATGAGAATCTATAGGACTGGATGATAGGGCCTTGTGGCTTGGTGTACAGAAAGAAGAGGAAGGGACCCAAAACCACTGCTTAGGGTACCCCCATTCTTGCCTGATGCACCCTTGACATATCTCCGCTCCAGGCCATGTGAAGAAGACACAGAAAAAGAGGAAGACATTGCATTTATATAGTGTTTTTGAAGATACTCATAGAGGGGAGAGCCACTTCGACCACAATCAATGTGTAGCACCCACCTGGATGATACAACAGCAGCTATTTTTGTGCCAGTACACTCACCGCACATTAGCTGGTAGGTTGTGAAGGAGTGAGGGATAGTTAGTCAATTAGAAACAGAGGATGATTAGGGGGCCACAATGACCAGGCAATTTAGCCAGGACATCGGGGAAACCCCTACTCTTTACAAAAGATGCCCAGTGATCTTTCATGACCACAGAGAGTCAGGACCTTGGCTTTATGGCAGATGGCACCATTTTTGCAGCGCAGTGTCCCTGTCACTATGCATTGGGGTACTGGGATCCAGATTCAGACATCAGGTTAAGCGCCCCCTTCTGGCCTCACCTCACAGTGACCCAACCTTTTCGTGGTTGGCCTCCCATCCAAGCACTGGCTGGGCCTGAACATGCATCACTTCAGGTGGATGACCTCTTCTGAAGTACTGGTGGCATGGCTGCTGGCAGAATTTGCCCAAGAGGTAAGATTCAGACCATCAGGGAGCGGTCTGAGGGATGCCAAGTCAGAGAGGGTGACAAGGAGGATCTGATGGTTAACCATCTCAAAGCAGGGAAAGATCAAGGAGGATAAGAACAGATGCCATGGCGGTAGCTCTAGCTGGTTGTAACATGTCTATAACAGTGAGCTGAGCCTACAGGTATATTACAAAACAGGGGCGTCTAATCCATTGTAAAAAGACAGTCTTCTTATGATTGAATTATTCATTGTAACTATTATTTAATTATTTATCAGCGTCTCATGTCCTTCACCCCCGGGTGGCAATCAATGTCACCTAATAAAATGTTTCTACAGGTTACACTTGAAGAGTTAGGTTTCTATTATTTGAGCGTCAAATTTTGCTTGCTGAGAAGGGAAGAAGAAAACAAATTCAAATTCTCGTGCGTCTCAAAATCTCATTACCATCAGATACGTTTCAGCACCTCAGGAAATCTCAGTGTCCGCTCACCCGTGACAACACGTACAGCCCAGCATCCGTGGGGGCAGAAGGTCTCCAAAGAGAAGGTCATGCCGGTGAGCAGACTGTGGAGGTGGTCCGGGGTCCACGCTATGCTCAGTATCTGTCTCAGTTCTGTCTTAAGCAGCTATTCATTTGCAAACGCTAAATCACAGACGCCAATCGCTCAGACGGCTTTATGAGCCAACGGCTCAGCTCTATTGACCATGGAAAGCCCTGAGGTTCTCAGAGGAAACGGCTAAGCAATACCTGATTAAATCTTGCATACGCTGCGATTCGTTAGAAATTGAAGGCAAGCAATTTGTTCCAGAAAGTGATAAAAAATTAAAGGTGCCGCTAGAGGGGAAAATTACAAACTTGTTTTTTTTTTCCCTCTTGACAACTTTCAATCCATGAAACTTTGCATGTTGTAATACAAAAATCGCCCTGCCTGCCCTTCAGTGTGTACCATAAGACTGGCAAAGGAGCTGAGTGCATGTTGGCCGTCACGTTCACCAGGCAGGGGGTCAGTCAGTTGACATGACGGTTTGTCTTTTAAAGGAATGATGACGTTGTTGTGTTCATTAGAGTTAGTTATGAATGCTTTGAAATCACCGTCGGTTTTTGTTGTCTGGCACCTCCTGACTTGTCCAGCTTTTAGCACCCCCCAACCCTAAGTATTATTAACCCTTTAGACCTGAAAACCACTCATCCATCCATCCATTTTCCAACCCGCTGAATCCGAACACAGGGTCACGGGGGTCTGCTGGAGCCAATCCCAGCCAACACGGCGCACAAGGCAGGGTGCCAACCGACTGCAGAACACACACAAACACACCCACACACCAAGCACACACTAGGGCCAATTTAGAATCGCCAATCCACCTGACCTGCATGTCTTTGGACTGTGGGAGGAAACTGGAGCGCCCGGAGGAAACCCACGCAGACACGGGGAGAACATGCAAACTGCACGCAGGGAGGACCCTGAAAACCACTCATTTTTAGGCCATTTTAGGCCATGTGCAGAAAATGACACCCTTATGACAAAGAGTAAACCAAAAGGTGTCTGCAGCAATAAATGATCAGAAAGACTTGAAGGTGTGCAGGCCTCATCAACAGACCCCCAAGTGTACACCCCCTAATGGGGAAACGAGGGGTTAAGGGAAGAAAGCTGAGCCTTTTCATAAAACTTAAAAAAAAAAAAAATGGAGCTCTGTAATATAGGCATGTTGGGGGGCCTGTGATGCTCTTTCAAGGTTGCTGATCATGAATATCATCACAGCTTTGATATTTGATACTTTACTGGTGGTCCTAGCCCCCTAAGAGCCACTTCCAGAAGGTTAAAAATGACAAAGTATATGGTGTATCGTTTTAGACTATTTCAAGGTCAGTGATTACGAATATGATGTTCTTTTTGATCCTTTACTAGCAATCCAGCCCTCTACAGACCTCTATCAGAGGGTGAAAAAGGACAAAAGTCCTTCACGATTGTACAGACTTTAAACATTTGAATTGAAGCAGACCTTTTAATATTTCAAATATTTAATACAACTATTTCTGTTATCTGTACATTTCTACCACATGAAGTAAATCATTACATTTCTTAGGACGCCCCAACCCCCACCCCTCAAATTAGGGGGCATACGCTAATTCAGACCTTTTTATTTATATGCTAATTACAGTTGGTCCTTTGGGATTAGGGGCGCAGGACCCCCGCAAATGTGAAAATCCATGAACACATTCAACTAACACACACTCAGAGTAAAAGAGAAAGAGCATAAAAGATGAGTAGTTCAGCAGTTCTTTAGCAAACTGTAAAGTTTTACAATCTAACTTATTACAATACATTTCTGTGTACACTTATGGTAGTAAATGATACAAATGATTAATATCACATATAGTTTTTGCAAGTACGACTTTCTTGACCTTTTTAGCTTTCTTTATAGCCTACACGTGTCTTCTGGGGTTTTCTGCAGTAGGTCAGGCCACGCTTTTCAATTGAAGACCCGCCTGTCCCCCTCAGTGATTGGTCAAGAGTCCTGCTTGCTACATTGTTTTCTACTTTAGGCGCCTGCTGCCTTAGCTGCAGTGCTGTGGCATTAACTCTAATGGCAGTTATCTTAGGCTTCTTTAACTTTTTAGGGTGGAGTGGTGGCTCTGACTGTTGCCAGTTCGAATCCCATAAATGCCAAGAAGGACTCTGCTCTGTTGGGCCCTTGAGCAAGGCCCTTAACCTGCAATTGCTCTGTCCTGGGTATGACGTTAATCTGCATCCATCCCTGCTTGTAGTCCCTCCAACCTGCAGGGAAAAACCAGGGGGTTGGTGGCAGAATGGGCACTCTGGCCACATAAAAAACCTCACGCTGTTCCATTCCCTCTGAACTAGTGTGGTGCTGAGGTGTCACACGTTGCTAGGGATGGGAATTGATAAGATTTTCACGATTCCGATTCCATTTTCGATTCTGTTTAACAATTCGATTCTTTATCGATTCTCCTATCGATTCTTATTTTTAAAAAAGGAAAACACACAGGTCGATTAGCTTAGAACTTTGTTTTATATCTTATCTTTGAACAAGACAGAAATTTAGGAGTAGCATGACCTTACAAACCCAACAGTGAGATCTTAAGAGATTCACAGCCTACGGCTCCTCGATGGGGTGCCACGGGGTCCCCAGAAAAAAATTTGTAAATGTAAAATAATAATAAAATAAATATTCTTCTGTAGCAACAACAAAGTATAACATAAATAATTCTGTGGCAATTACACAAGAATGTCCAGTAACATTTACACTCTCCTTTTTAAAAGTATATATGAGCTGAGCACTCAGACATAAAACTACATCAGCCAGCAACAAATACAATCAACTCAAGTCCAATGGAACTGTGCAATTCTGCAACCATCAACTATGAAGAATTAACAATTCTTTTGCAGAAATATAAGCATATCTGCTTTTTCAGGAAGGAATTTTTACTTTTCCCCGCCTCTGTGAAAGGAGAAGCTACCGGTAGACTGCAGCGAGAACTGCCAGCATCTGAGACAGCCAGACTCTGTCTGTCTCTCTCGTCATGGTCATCTAAATGCAATGCACAGTAATAGCAGGTTTTGCAATAAGGCAAATCGCGCTAACATAATATGCAATGTTAGTTGATTAGTTACCTGCCGTATTAACGGGAGAGGACCTGCAAACGTTACCGCTGCTGCTGTTTTGAGATTCACTAGTCCGGAGCGGATCAAAAACACAACATTCATTTAAGGTTATCGCGTGAGCAAATGCTTTTGCATATTCGTAGTGTTTCCTCCCTTTGATGAAATATCTACTTTGCAAGTATTGCAAGTTGCCCTGTTGTCATCCTTTCTCGTAAAGTATAACCAAACTTTTGAGTGTTTGTGCTGCTTAGGCGCCATGTTTCCTGCTGGGTAAATGACGCTACGCAACGTGGTGACGTCATTCGAGGCGACTGGAATTGATAGGGGAATCGTTTGCAAAAATGGCAAACAATTCCATGGAATTGAAACAGTGGGAACCGGTTCTCAACAAGAACCGGTTTTCGATTCCCATCCCTACACGTTGCATGGCTGCACTCGGGTCCTAATCTGGGATCCTGAGTTAGTTTGTCATGTGGTTGGTGCGGCAATGTGCTGTATCAGCGCCTGCTCCTAACCTCTCTCTCTCGCTGTGTACATTTATGGTAGTAAATGATACAAATGATTAATATCACATATAGTTTATGCAAGTATGACTTATTTGACCTTTTTAGCTTTCTTTACAGCCTACGCGTGTCTTCTGTGGTTTTCTGTATTTGGTCGGGTCATGCTTTTCAATTGAAGACCCGCCTGTCCCCCTCAGTGATTGGTCAAGAGTCCTGCTTTCTACATTGCTTTCTACTTCAGGCGCCTGCTGCCTTAGCTACAGTGCTGTGGCATTAACTCTAATGGCAATTATCTTTGGCTTCTTTTCCTTTTTTGGTCCTTTTGATCCCACTTGACCAACAAAGCTCTGATGTTCATTGTCGATTCATGAATGGGGTCACCCCGTTTGGTTGGTCACAAAGACAATTACATGAGAAAAAGTGGATTGCATTTTAGAAAACGAACTGGTTTAATATATATTTAAAACAGTTTTGATGAGAACAGGCCATTTGGCCCAACAAGCTTGCTAAACTTAAAACAGGATGATTCTAATGGGCAGGGCCCCGAGTTATGATGTATTACTGGCTTAAAAATGAAGCAATCCAAACGAAATAAAGATCACAGTGTTCTTGGCTAAATGTACAAGCGAGTGAGGCATGGCGCTCTTTTTGTGAATTAACTGGCTGACCGGGAGGTCAGTGAAGGTTATTTCCAGCAAGATGGGGCAACCTGTCACACGTCAACTCTCAGCATGGCACAAATTGAATCATTTTTTTGGCAATCGGGTCATATGGCCACCTCGTTCCCTGGACCTGTAACCTCCGGGTTTCTTCCTTTGGGGAGCCCTGAAAGGAAGAGTGAACAAGAACAAGCCTCGTACACTGGAACGATTACAGCAAAACACTGAACAGGGAATTGATGCCATCACCCCTACAATGCCTGCTTTGCCAATATGGAGTGCCATGTCAATCTGTGTTTGCAAGAAGAAGGTGACCATTTCCAACGCCAAATGTGATTGGATCGTTTACTCATCTATCAAGGTATGCCCTGTAGTTATTTTGTTTCTAGCACTTCATTATTACGTGAGTAACACATCATAACTCGGTGCCCCACCCATTAGAATCTCCCTGCACTAACATTAAGCAACTTTTTTTGGTCTTCCTCATAACAGGGGGGTCTTAGCCACTTGCACTAAAGCACTCCCCCCCTCCCTCTACCTCTTACGCCTAGTTCTGGCTTCTCTTCCTCCCGCCATTGAGCTTTCGCCCCAACTCACCTCCCAATTCTAGATGTTAAGGGCCTTTTGACTTCCCTCCTCACCCCACCCTCCAATATCACTTCAAGTTAAGCCCCAGCATTACTTACAGAGTGTGGGGGCTACAAGGACAACACGCTAAAGCGATCCCTGGTGTTCCTGCACCCTGAGCCTTCAGCTGCTTTTAAAGAGTGACATCTCAAAGGGAGATTGATCCCCGAAAGGTGCAGCCCAGTCCCTAAGCTTCCAACTAGGGGGCTTGTGGAGATGCCTGATCCTTATTCCATCTCTCCATGGGCTCACTGTATCTTGCAGCAGAGGGTTAAGTATTCCTGGCAACTGCTCTAGCACTGCGCACTCACCAAATCCACCTCCCAGTGCTGGACTCAATGGGTCTTTGACTCTCTCCCAGTGTCACTTCAGTGCCAGGTACTGGTGAGTTGCTCCTCCTTGTTACTAGGACTGACTCACTCCTTGCGTCCCCCCCATGTCCATGTCTATAGTCCTTCAGGAGCATCTCATACACTTACAGGGCTAATGGGGGGTGCCCTTCTCTCTACACTGACATGACAACATGTCCCCTCCCTCCAGTTTGCACTTCTTCTGTGACCCTGTTGGTTTCCATTCTGAAAAGCCCTCATTCATCGAGCTTCCCATTTCAATGTTTACAAATGACTGGGTGATCCTTTATGGTGAAGACCCCAAAGAACAATGAAAAATGCGTGAGAATCTCAAGTTTGGATAGTACAACCGCATCCTGTGACCTAACACAAAATCTCACATGCAAAGTCTGCATAAAAGGCGTCACATACTGTAAAACACAAGATCCGGTCGGCTCCCTCTGTAATCTTTGCTGCCGTTACTCCTGCCGGTGGTGTTGCCCGGCTTGTCCTTCAAAGCCCCGCATGCCGCTTTCCCCACCCCCTGCAGAGCCTGTACCATCCACCAGCGCTGCAGTAAATAACACATCGAGACGCACCCCATCCCTATGCATTATTCAGAAGCCCCCCTACGCTCACCTAAAAGGATTGCTTTGCCCTCCCTGACAAGTGCTACCAGAGGTAGGTGGGGGACGACGAGCTTGAAAGGCGTCTCGATGGCGTCGGATGCTTTCTGCCTTATTGGAGTGTCGGATTTCTGCCCTGCCTTTCATGTGCAACTGAGCCCTGGGGGAATTCCAGCCTGGAAAAGAAAAAGAAAATTTTTTAAAAATGAAAGCGGTTCTCAGGAGCAGATCCCAAGGGGGGGAAAGAGTCACATAGCCTGTAACGCCTGCCTGCCCCCTGACCACCCAACCACGGGGGATGGGGGGGACGCTGCTTGCTTCGATGGTGACGTCCTTAAAGCCTTCTAATGGGCTGTTCATCTGCTTTACGTGAAATCAATGAACAAATCGATAAATCGTGAAAATAAACAATGGCTATGTGGTGAGTAAGGGATCACGACCCCCGAGGCGGCACAGCAGCACCCTTAGAGCTTTACTGGTATTTGTCATCTGTGCATTCGCAGGAAGCTGGTCTTGAACCCCACTTAACCTGCCTGGACTCCAAATGACACATACCAGCCAGCAGGCGTAACAAGTCCTGGGCCCGTCCTCATCAAGCGTCTCACCATTCCTTTTAGGAATTGCGTTAACAGTCACTCTAGGACAGGGGTGATCCAAACTACGGCCCGCGGTCCATTTTTTTTTTTGGCGGCTCACGTATAGGCACTGTGGAACTGCAGCACCCCCTATTTCCACTTGATATTATCCGATAACATTTAATATAATAAGTCCTTTTTTCTTTAATTCTTTCTTTATACCTGTACAATATACAATCCTTAAGCTTAATATCAGTAGCCATCCCCTAGTTTATGAAAAAGATACAAAAATCTTTGTATGGAACTGTGCGCTTCACAGTTCCAACGGCGTGGTGTTTGGCTGTTGTGCGCATGCGCATATAGGAAGTTGCACACGCGGCTGCAAGGGAGCGAGAGCGACTGTCGCTCCCGCAGTGCCCACCCTGGCGTGATGGTGGAAGGTAGTGGTTTGTTTTTTTTTACTCCGCGTGTGTTGTGCTTAAAAACCGAGTACCATATTCTTGAATGTGATAAAGTGTAGAATTAGATTATTATCCTGCTTCCAGCTATTCTATTTGATTCATTTTTTTTCGGTTTCTGAAGTACTAGGGTGTTGTACCGTGTTAGCCATTATGAATGTAGAGAAAAGCCAAGCAAAATGACACCTTTTATTGGCTAACTAGAAAGATTACAATATGCAAGCTTTCGAGGCAACTCAGGCCCCTTCTTCAGGCAAGATGTAATCAATCAATGTAATCGGTTTCTGAATAAATTTTCTTTTTATACATGTTTGTTTCCTTTTACACAATTTTAAAACAAAGGCTAAAAATTTTCCGGAGTAGCACCCCCACTAATTTTAGCTACGAGCCGCCACTGCCCGAGCCACAGCAAATTCTAAAGATATAATAAAATATGGCCCACACACAAAACTTGTTCTTAACTGTATTGTACTTCTTTGGTTTAACACGAAGCGGAGCTACTGTCTTGATCAAGGCAGCGTCTTCACAAACAAGCGCAACCAAAGAACAATTTTGCTACGGGTGACCAAAAATGGCAGAACCAAAGAAACGCACAATAGCAAGTGAATGCAGAAAATTTCAGACACGGTGCGAAAATGAATATTTCTTCCTAGAAGTCAAAGGCAAGTGTGTCTATTTGGTTAAAAACGAAACTATTGCAGTGATGAAATAGTATAATGTGTGTCGACAGTACGAAACCAAACATCCGACCTACGCGTCCTACACTGGTGCCAAGCGAGAACAGAAAGTTAAGCACATGGCAGCTAGTCTGCTAGCTCAATCACAGGATTTTTTCCGTGCTAACAAAACACAAGAAAATGCCACTTTAGCCAGTTATGAGGTAGGGCAACTCACTGCCCGTCACGGGAAACCTTTCTTAGATGGTGACTTCATAAAACAGCGCCTCACTAAAGTCGCAGGAATAATGACTGTGCCCGGAGGAAATGCGGGAATTCAACAACGTGCGCTTCTCCAGAAACGCAGTTGTGCAGCGAATTAAAGATTTGTCAGCTAACTTAAAACATCAAGTGTCAGATAAAGCTTGTGCTTTGGATTTTTACTCAATTGTATGTGAGGAGAGCGATTTGAAATACAATAAATGAAAAACCCATTAATGAAGAGCTGTGATGCTGTTTTTTCTTTAAGCATATTCAATTTTGAAGCATAATTTACTGATATTTGACTTTGCTAGCTTACTACACAGGAGGTGAGGCAATATACCCCACCTCTAGTGGGTGGCCCAGCTCTTCGTATATTTCTCTCTCTGTGGCCTGCTCTAAGTTAAGAATTTGTCCCACTTCTCAAGCTCTCTCTTGTTATTCAGACGCCATCTCTGAAAACCATCACATGAGCCATCAATCCGTCTTCACTGCATGTAGCGCCTTTGACAGATAAACTCCTTTTCACTTTACAGTCGCCCTCTGCTCATCCGTTGTCTGCACACCCCTACTAGAGTTCAGTTCGCGTCCATCGCTGCCAATTAAATAAGCAGAAGACAACAAAAGAGGCGGGCGGGTGGCACACATCTGTAGGCATCCTGGAACAAAATCCTTTTACAGTCAGAGGTCGCGGAGGACGTGCCACCTGGCACTTAAAAATGACACTTTTTATACGTCAGAGGTCACAAAACCAGATCATCCAACACCCATGGGCTTTGTGCTCGAGCCCCAGGGATCCCCCACTTCAAGTAAAACATAAAAAGAAACGTCAATGGACTGCAGCCACAGAAATGGACTGCGCTGTGCGTGACATGAAAGGAAATCAACAAGAGTGGCAAAGAGGAAAACTGAAAAGGAGCCGAGGGGGCCGCTTTAATGCACTGGTGAGAGCACTGTTGGTGCGCCGAGTTCCATTAGCGTCACTGGGGCAGCTCTTTAAAGAGATAAATGTGACACTGGATGGCCCTAAAGGGTCTAACTGACCACGTGAGGAGAGAAAAGTGTCATCTCTAACACCTCCGGGGGTCTGACACGGGGCTGTCACGTCTCTTTACATCTCCACTTGAATGCGTCGTGAGAGGATGGACAGACGGACCTCCATGGTGACCTCCTCCTAGTTGGGGGGGGGGGGGGCCTGTGTTGACTGGATAGTGTGTTAATGTCTTACACACCTGCCACTCCAGTCCTGGCGCTGAACTCCACTCTGTGACCCAAACTTCACTTCTTCATCTGGAATGTCACGTGATGGGTTACATACACTCAAGTCTTCGGACCACTACACTAATATTGGGTTGGGCCGCCATTTGCTCTCAAAACAGCCTCAGTTCTTTGTGGCTTAAATTCCACAAGATGTTGGGAACATGCCCTTGAGATTCTGGTCCATGGTGACTTGATTGCATCACACTGTTTCTGCAGATTTGTCAGCTGCACATTCAGGCTGTGAATCTCCCATTTTGACACATCCCAAAGGTGTTCTATTGGAGACTGAGAAGACCACTGAGGAACACAGAACTCATCGTCAAGTTCATGAAACCAGCGGACTTTGTGCTTGGAGCATTATCATGTTGGAAGTAGGCATTAGCAGATGGGCCATGAAGTGATGCACATGATCAGTAATATTACTCGGCCAGGCCGTGGCACTCAAGTGATGATTGATTGGTATTCATGAGCCCAAAGTGTGCCAAGAAAACATTCCCCACACCATTTCACCACCAGCACCACCACCTTGGACTGTTGACACAAAGCAGGTTTGGGTGTAAAGAATCATGCTGTTACCACCTACCATCTGTGTGCCGCAGCAAAAATCGAGACTCCTCAGACCAGGCTATGTTTATCCACTCTTCAACTGTTCAGTTTCAGTGACGCTCTGCCCACCGCACCCTCAGCTTTCTGTTCTTGGCTGACGGGAGTGGAACCAACAACATGGTCTTCTGCAACTGAAGTCCATTCGCCTCAAGGTTGCTGTACATTCTGTGATGCTTTCCTCCTCACCACAGTTCTGCAGAGTGGCCATCTGAGTTACCGTAGCCTTCATGTCAGCTCAAACCAGTCTGGCCATTCTCCTCTGATCTCCCTCATCAATTAGGCGTTTCCTTCCACAGGACAGCCACTCATGGGATGTTTTCTGTTTTTCTCTGATTAAACTCTCGAGACTGCTGTGTGCAAAAATCCCAGGAGATCAGCACTTCCACAAATACTTAAACCAGCTTGTCTGGCACCAACAATCATGCTACGGTCCAAACCATTCTGCTGTTTGATGTGAACATTAACTGAAGCTCCTGACCTGTAGCTGCCTCATATTATGCATTGCACTGGTGCCACATGATTGGTTGATTAGATAATTGTATGTATAAGGAGGTGTACAGGTGGTCCTAATAGTCTGCTCAACGAGTGTAAATGATATCAAAAGGGGAGCAGGGCATGTAGGGGCAGCCTTTGGAGCAGGGCGCCCTCCAGTGACCTTTAGCAGCACTTGCAGCACAATTGTGCACAGCATGGAGAAAAGTAGGCCATCTTGAACTGAGGATGCAAGAAAAGATCTGAGCGGTCTGGTGCGGGCTTTATAAGGAGCTGATCAAAGGAGAGGCTGGGGAGGGGGGCTGGGGAGGGGGGCTGTGTGCAGCTAATTTGTATTCCAAAGTGTGAAACTACAAGCCGGCAAGTTTAGTTAGACAACAAAGCAAAGCCCAGCACACTAATCCTATTTAATCCCTTGCCAAATTTAATATTAGCAAGCAAACACAACAAAGTCTGGTGTTGTTTTGTTCAGTTTTTTTTTTTGAAATCATAAAAATAAAGCACTCTTTGTTGAATTTGCTAAAAGCGTCATAAATATATTTAGACTGTTTAGATAAGCTGGTTGTTGCTAAAAGAGGGGTCAGACACAGTTTGGGGCTTGTAGGAATATAAAGTTCTCCTGGCCAGTGGATGAACATTTTGAAGTCCCTCCAGTGCACCACACCCATTGAAAACCACCATAGAAAAGCCCCCCCCCCCTGCTCATTCTATAAATATGACATTGGGGTCACTGGAACCACAAAATGCTGTCCATCAAGTTTAGTCAAATTGTCAAAATTAAGATTGTGTGGCAACTCTTCTCCGTCTCTCTCTCTCTCTCTCTATATATATATATACTGTATATTATATATATATATATATATATATATATATATATATATATACATATACATACACATACTGTATATATTATATATACATATACGTACACATACATATACTGTATAAATATATACCTATTTTTACATATACATATATACTCTATATATTTTATATATATATACTCTATATATTATATATATATATTATATATATATATATACACAGTACAGTGCAAAAGTTTTAGGCAGGTGTGAAAAAATGCTGTAAACAAAGAATGCTTTCAGAAATATAAATAATGATTGTTTATTGTTACCAATTTACAAAATGCAAAGTGAGCGAACAAAAGAAAAATCTAAATCAAATCAATATTTGGTGTTCCTACCTTTTGCCTTCAAACCAGCATCAATTCTTATAGGTACACTTGCACAAAGTCAGGGATTTTGTAGGATTCTAGTCAGGTGTCTGATCAACCAATTCTACCAAACAGGTGCTAATGCTCATCAATGTCACACGTAGGGTGAAACACAGTCATTAACTGAAACAGAAACAGCTGTGTAGGAGGCTTAAAACTGGGTGAGGAACAACCAAACTCTGCTACCAAGGTGAGGTTGTGGAAGACAGTTTCATGTCATGGCAAGATTGAGCACAGCAACAAGACACAAGGTAGTTCTACTGCATCAGCAAGGTCTCTCCCAGACAAAGATTTCAAAGCAGACTGGGGTTTCAAGATGTGCTGTTCAAGCTCTGTTGAAGAAGCACAAAGAAACGGGCAACGTTGAAGATCGTAGACACCGTGGTCAGCCAAGGAAACTTAGTGCAGCGGATGAAAGACACATCAAGCTTATTACCCTTCGAAATCAGAAAATGTCCAGCAGTGCCATCAGCTCAGAACTGGCAGAAACCAGTGGGACCCAGGTACACCCATCTACTGTCCGGAGAAGTCTGACCAGAAGTGGTCTTCATGGAAGAGTTGCAGCCAGAAAGCCATACCTCCGACGTGGAAACAAGGCCAAGCGACTCAAGTATGCTTGAAAACATAGGAACTGGGGTGCAGAAAAATGGCAGCAGGTGCTCTGTACTGATGTTGTTGAGATTTGAAATATTTGGCTGTAGCAGAAGGCAGTTTGTTCGTCGAAGGGCTGGAGAGCGGTGCAATAATGAGTGTCTGCAGGCAATAGTGAAGCATGGTGGAGGTTCCTTGAATGTTTGGGGCTGCATTTCTGCAAATGGAGTTGGAGATTTGGTCAGGATTAATGGTGTTCTCAATGCTGAGAAATACAAGCAGATACTTATCCATCATGCAATACCATCAGGGAGGCGTATGATTGGCCCCAAATTTATTCTGCAGCAGGACAACGACCCCAAACATACAGCCAAAGTCATTAAGAACTATCTTCAGCGTAAAGAAGAAAGAGAAGTCCTGGAAGTGATGGTATGGCCCCCACAGAGCCCTGATCTCAACATCATCGAGTGTGTCTGGGATTACATGAAGATACAGAAGGATGTGAGGAAGCCTACATCCACAGAAGATCTGTGGTTAGTTCTCCAAGATGTTTGGAACAACCTACCAGCCGAGTTCCTTCAAAAACTGTGTGCAAGTGTACCTAGAAGAACTGATGCTGTTTTGAACACAAAGGGTGGTCACATTAAATATTGATTTGATTTAGATTTCTCTTTTGTTCATTCACTGCATTTTGTTGATTGATGAAAATAAATGATTAACACTTCCATTTTTGAAAGCATTCTTTGTTTACAGCATTTTTCACTCCTGCCTAAAACTTTTGCACAGTACTGTATGTGTGTATATATATATATATATATATATATATATATATATATATATATATATATATATATACACACATTGTGGCGGACAACTGGGGATCCTGCCCAGCCAGGATGCCTGGAAGTACCGGGAGAAGGACAATACCTCCCCTGGACCATGAGAATATTGTCGCAGAGCACCTGGAGCACATCCGGGGCAGTATAAAAGGGGCCACCTCACTCTATTAGACAAGCCGGAGTCGGGAGGAAGAAGACAGAGCTTGTGAGAGGAGGAGTGAGGGCGACAGAAAAGAGAATTGTCTGAATTGAGCATTGTGAGGTGTTGTACACTGAAGAAAACTATTAAACGTGTGTGTTTTTTGACATCTGGTGTCTGTCTGTCTGTCTGTCTGTGTTCGGGGCTGAACCTCCACAACACATATACAGTACATATATACAAAATCCAATGTCTGTCTGTCTTTATGTCTGACCACTTTTCACGAGAGAACTATTTAACGGATTTAGATCGGGTTGTTTTCTATAATTTGCTTGAACATTCCGGTTGATTTTATGACTTCTCTCATTTGGCTATGTATCAGAGTTCGGTTGCGGCACCGATTTATTTGCGTGAATCTGAGATCCACACAGCGGGCCGAGGAGAGGGGCCTTATTCACTCACTCACCAGCTTCGGGGAGTCATGTTCCTTAAATCAGCTTAGCTAGCGAACGAGAGAACAATTGAATTTAACTTTGTTTGATATTTAAAATGAAGTGTTACTTAGGTCTTGATGAGTTTGAGTCCGGATATTCTCTTAAGTGTATGCCACATTGTGATTTTTTAGAAGATCGCCCACCCCTAATTTGACTAATCAAGTTATCAAATTTATGTAGGACTCATTAACCCTTTGGTGAGCTACTTGGAAAGGGGTTGTGAGCTACCAGTAGCTCGTGAGCGACGTGTTGGAGACCCCTGACATATACATACAGATATAACTTTGACTTGTAAAATACCAAACTCAACCGTGAAAACAGCAGTTCACATTTGAATTTGCTTCTGGGACCAGAGGACTTCATTGACCCTGTGTCAGATCCAGGGTTGGCAACCTGCTTTGTGTCACCCCATGGTGGTAATATGGGCTCTGATGCCAACACCGCCCTGAATTGATTTAGGGGGTTTGAGAATGTTACATCTTGTCTGTGGCCATTACAGTACCACAGGTAACTCAAGCCTATGCAGTAACTCTGGGCACAAAGTGGGGACCAGTGCTGGATGGGGCACCAGTTCATTGCAGGCCACGTTCATCTCCGCACAGGGTCAAGTTAAGCTAACCTGCACTTTGTGATGTGGGAGAAAAATAAAACAAGACACCAACACCAGCACTGGAAGGATGGGCAAACGTTAAATTTGAATGCAAAATACGGATGCTGCAAGGCAGAGGCACTAACTACCGTGCCCCCCAGCTGCCCATTTAGGATTCTGTGCAGTATTAGTTATGAAGTGTGCTTCTGGGTACACGCTTCATGGAAAACACAAAAATCCCTAAAGATTCTCCTTTCCGACTGTAATCGTCTTAATGAGACTCAAGTTACAAAGGGAACGTTAATTACAACAGCGGCAGAATTTCTCAATAACCTCGGCTAATAAGAGTCTGCCGATACAAGCGAGCTGCGGCCACTAGTTAGTCATTTAATAAATGAGTGGCATGTCGGTTAACTTTCAGGAAAATCTCGCCGGAAAAGAGAATCGGATAGCCTCGTGGAAAGCTAGCTGCTTAGACCTTATTGTTATCCTCTGGAATGTCCTGGGGTCAAATCCCAGCTTGGTCAGCCACTGTGGGTTTCAAATGAACTGGCGCTGTGTGAATGGGGACTGGGGTCTCATTTAGGGTCAGCGCTGGCCTTCTCCCCAGTGTGCTTAGGACAGCCACAAGACCACTCGTAAGCGGACAGAGGAAATGGATGCATGTACAAAAGGCCCGTATTTATCAAGTGTCTCGTGTAGGAAAAGGGTCCTAACTGGCACAAAAAAAGAGGGGAGCTCAATTTTGGAGCCGGAAGTAAATGCATTTTATCATCATTTCCTAATTTAGAAAACTACTCCTAACTTTACCAGGATTTAGGAGACTTCATGAGCTGTCCTGACTCAGTAGGAGCTGCCAGAAGATGGCATTCAGGCAGAGGTCGGCACGCGCATCCCGGGAAAGGCGGAATGTTTTAGAAACGCTGGACAGCAATAAACTCCTAAAAAAGATGGAATAATATTCATAACAATTCTTGTGTGGCACGTGAGTGATCCTTCTACGTGAAGGAGCCATGTTTTGTCAGCTGAAAAGAACGTGTTGGTAACGTTACAATTTTTTTGGCCATGGCGAAAAGGCAGCTTGGCAATAGTGCTGATTTAGGCACGTCGAATTTTGCACCCAACGTTGAATGCCCTACGTGAAGTAAGACACATTTCCCCAGCACTTCATGTGAGGCCATGTTAAAGCAGGCTGCATTCATGCAGATCACTGGTTTCCCGTGAGCTGCTGCGGTGATTGATGGATCATCACCCCAAATGTGAATGAGCACACAGGTGTCATGGAGGCACACTGTACTGTAGAAGCCAGTATATGACCCTGAAGGTAAGCGGGTCTTGAAATATGTCACACAGCTACGCTGGGCTCTGCATTTCACAAACCCCTGGAACCTTCACGTTACACACTTTTCAAGCCCATCTGGGTTCATGAAAGTGGGCAGACACTCCTGGGAACACTGGAAGACTGAGCGCAACTTCAGAAACAGAGCAAGAACTGCCGTGGCTAGCTTCAGTACAATGCATTTCGGGTGGTCTTAAGGGTGGGAGGGTGATTCTTCTAAAGGTCTGGCTGTGGATCATTCACTAGTAAATACATGTGCCCGTCATTGGCTTAACCCTCAGTTGCTGTCAGTATGGGTCATTGTAGTGCTGGGCAGTATACCGGTTCATACCGAAAACCGTTTTTTATTTTTGTTATGATATGAATTTTTGTTATACCGCAATACAGGTTTAAATAGCCTAAACAAAGTTTGGAACGTGGTGCAGCGGGAAACTGTTTAAGGGGGGACCTTTTTTACTGCTACACCACTAAACACGCCTGCAACGGAGTACATGCATTAATGGAGGTATTGAGCAGTGAAAATGGACAGAGAACATTCCAAAACTGAAGCTGTAGCAGACGATAAAGTTGAACATGATGACACAGAAGAATTTTTGCCGAAAAAAGGAGCCGTGTCTGTCTGGAGATACTTTGGTTTTAAAGGTCGGATGTGGACCAAACAAACTATATTTACTGCAAATGCCATGGAGTTAAAGTTGTCGCCGGAGGTGGCAACACGAGCAATTTGTTGCACCACCTTAGCCGCAAACATGCTTTGGAGTACCATGAATGTATGGAACTAAGATTGGCATCCTCCATATCCTCAGGTAAAACTGAAAAAGTGAGGGGACACTCAAGTCAGACGTCACTTGTAGACACGTTTGCTAGAGGAATGCCTACGACAAAAAAAGCAAGCGGTGGATCGAGATAACCAACGGCATTACAATTCATATAGCTAACATGTCAGTGGACAGAGATTGTTAACATTAACAGAAAGTGTAGTTGGTTTACAAGATATATTTACTATTTATTCCTTTTCTAAGACGTGTTCAGTGCAATACAACTTTTGACAAGCACCTCTGGATATTTTACTAAGTCTAAATACCTCTTTGGATGGTTGAAAATATGATGTCATTATTATAGTTTAAGTTGTTTGCAAAATTTGTTCAATAAAAAGTTTCAATATTTTGACTACAACTGTCATGCAATGTGATTCCTTCTCTTCATTAGTGCCACCCCCTTGAAAACTATTACTTTATGGGGCCATTTAAACCTGTATTAATACTTGTGTGCACATTAAAATGTTTTTTTGTACAACGTACAATTCTCATGACAGTGGAACAGGTTATTCTTAGCCAGTCTACTGCAGTAATTGCAGTGGAAAATGTGCTTAACATCCACTCATGCATGGGGTACTGGTATCATTTTGAAAAATACTGTGTGTGATGGATTGCCGGCTTCATATTCCGGCCCTCACCCCCAGGCCGCCAGGAGGAGCTCTCCCAACAGCATGGATGTGCCCCGAATTCCAGCAGGGCCTCATGGACTATGTAGTTTTTATACACAGCCCTGCTGGATACCTTGGGGACCACTGGGAGTCGCTGTCGGGAGGCCCGTGGACTCATACATGCCCTATAACCCGGAAGTGCGTCATAATCCAGTGACAGGAAGAAACGACGTGCTTCTGGGGTGAAGATAAGGACCGTTTACCCTGACCCGGAAGGAATAAGGACTTGTGGACTGTTGGGCAGGAACACCTCTGGGTCAGGGAGTATAAAGGACTCTGGGAAAGCCCAGTACACTGAGCTGAGCTGGGAGGTAGGGTGGTTAAGTGTCTGGGAGCGGAGGAGAGACTATTGTGATTGGTTATTGTGTATATGAGTAGTGTGGCGTGAAGGGTGCTTGGTGCACTGTACTATAAGAAAATAAAGAAGTCTTGTACTTTTACCTGGTGTTTGGAGTGGTACCTGATGGTTCAAGAGGTGGATTGATACCTCAACTGCTACACATGATATAGAATTTTGGTCAAACCACCCAGCCTTAGGTCATTGAGTGTAGACTGATGGGCACAGTTATCCATTCAAAATGAAATCTATAGGACAACGAAATGTGCAGAAAGTGATGGGGCCTGAATCCTTTGTGAAACAGAAATGCCACCCAATTCAGCTTGGCAGTCATCGGGCACACGACAGGAAAAAACCCAGGAGCCCACCTACACATTTAAACACACCCTGACTCCTAAAAGAGCCATTTTGGGATATTCAAAGAACCCAATGCACTCATCTCTGGGGATACGATACCTGAACAGAAGCCAATGGTGACACAGGAAGGACATGAAAACTCCACACAGACTGGGATTCAAACCCTGGACATCGGGTCGGTGAAGGAGCAGAGCTGTGCTGGCCCAACCGATAAATCAGAAGGAGGTTCAATTATTTTGAACAAATGACAAACTGAGCACACCACCGAAATAACATTCTGAAGCCCGGTCAATCTAATCTTGAAGCCGTAAATTCTTGGCATTTATATTACAAATCGTCAATTATCTTAAATGTAAGTGCATATGCCCAAAAGCGAGGACACAAAGCGGCCCGTCTCTTAATATCAGAGGCAGATGTCGCCGGCCCATAACGTCTCACCTGGCAGAGACTTACAGTGTGTCATATTTTAAAAGTCAACAGTAATAAATCGGCCTCGACATCTGAAAGACCCACTAACTGCTCTACTGGGGGCACCGTAATGGATACACGGAGGGAACACCTGCTTTTAAAAGAGATAAACGACCACTGGAGAGCAGATGAAAACACAGCCAGACGGGGACCTCTAGAAGAAGCGGCAGTTAATGATAGACGGGCCAGCGACGCTAAACTCAGGAGTCGGCTGATGGTGGCAGGCCTGTGAGTGTGGGTGGGTAAAGGGAGCAAAGTCCACCCATTTACTGGACACACATACAGGGCTGAAGTGGTAACGGGCACAACACCAATCAGCCAGTCGGGTATGGCACGTTAGCAGTTGGGATCTGATGGCCCCGGAGGTTTCCAGGATATTTATGTGGGAAATGTTTAATTAGAACAAATCAAAATAAAAAATGCAAATATACAGTTAGGTCCAGACATATCTGGACAATGATGCAATTTTTGTCATTTTCTTTCTTTATACCACCACAATGGATCTGAAATTAAGCAAGCGAGGTGTGACACACGTATAGACTTTCACTTTTAATGTAAGGAGTTTAACAAAGGAGTTGCATTGAGTTTTCATTAATTACAGTCCCTCCATTTTCAGAGGTTCAAAAGTCATTGGACATGTGACTGACGAGTACTTTCATGGCCTGGTGTGACCTGTTTCCTCGTTACTCCATGACAAATTAAGTAGATAAATGGTCTGGAGTTGAGTCAAAGCACTGCATTTGCATTTGGTTGCTGTTCACTGGAACTCGACATGAGGGCCAAGGAGGTGCCAATACAAGTGAAGGAGCCCATCACTAGGCTGAAGAAACATAATAAAAATATCAGAGGTCAGGTTAGGTTGGGGAGCATGCACTGGTACAGCGTGTTGCTGCACCCACCACACGAAGAAACAGCTCAGGATCCCAGTTGGCAACCCTCCGGGGCAGACATGTGGTCCAGTCCCACCCTGCAGAAATGACCCTCAATCTGCCGAAGTCAGGGGTTACGTGGGCATCCCCTTGGCCTGGTGCAGCCACTCGGGTCCTCAACAGTGAGAATTCACCCTCGGGGAAACGCGCCACATGGCCGTAGTGCCGCAACTGACTCTCCCTCACAATGCAGGTATTGTGCCTCATTTAGGACCCCGTGACCAACCGCTCACTCGACACTAAGTCAAACCTGCGGTACCCAAGGATTCTCCGGAGAGACACAGTACCAAAGGAGTCCAGTCTTCATCTCAGGTCACTGGATAGCGTCCATGTCTCGCAACCATATAGCAAGACAGGAAGCACCAGGACTCTAAAGACCTGGACCTTCATCCTTTATCAGAGAGACATCTAAAATGAAGGGAGTGCCAAAATCAACCATTATGTACATTTGCAGTTAAAAAGAAGGAACGCACTGGCGAGCTCAGCAACACCAAAAACCACAACTACCACAAGTGGATGATTGAAGAATTCTTTACTTGGTGAAGAAAACCCCCATGACAACATCAAGTCAGGTCAAGAGCCATATTGAGGAGGTAGGCCTCTCAAAGTCTACAGTCAAGAATGTCAGTACAGAGGGGTTAGTTACCTCTAGATACTGTGGCGGACCCGGCCGGGACGCCCCTCCAACACTGGATCTGGGGAAGCAGCCATGGGATGCACGCAACGTCCCCTGGAACACTTGGTGGCAGCCCCTCTGTGTTGAATCGGGGCCTGTTTATGGAACACCGGAGCTCATCCTGGTTGGGCTCCGTGGCCACCGCCAGGGGGAGCTGCAAGGCTTCCTGAGCCCGTTTGGGCGGCAACGCAGCCACACCCGGAAATGCAGCCTAATGTAGGTTAATTACCACCTGAAGCACTTCCAGGTGGGCTATAAAGGGAGCCTACAGCCACTACTCAAAGCGCCCGAGTCGGGAGGAGGAGGACAAAGCTGCCCTGGGAGGAGTGGAGGAAAGAAGAGTGTGATCTGGGGTGTGATTTACTTTGAATTTGTGTTTGGGGACTGTGGGACACAGGGAAGACGTGTCCCACGGCTGAAGAAAATAGACTTTTTGTTTGTTTTACCCATGCCTCTGGTGTCAGTCTGTGTCGGGTCGGCACCAATAAAGCGTCTTTATCACAATACCCACCACTATTAACACTGAAGAGCAGATAAGAGTTGGCCAGAAAACACCTTAAATAAAGCCTGTCCAGTTCTGAAAAGAAGGATCTTTGGACAGATAAAACCGACATCAACTTGTACCAGAATGATGGAAAGAGAAAAGCATGGAGAAAGAAAGGGACGGCTCCAGATCTGAACCATCGTCTGTCAAACATGGTGGAGGCAGCGTTATGGCATGGGTATGTACAGCTGCCAATGGAAGTTGGTCACTGGTGTTTATTGATGACATGACTGCTGGCAGAAGTAGCAGGATGAATTGTGAAGTGTCCAGTCTGTCTGCTCAGATTCAGCCAAACGCAGCAAATCTGATAGGACAGATTTCTTCACAGCAGAGATGGACTTCTTCTTTCAGCTGCTCCCATTAGGGGTTGCCACAGCGGATCATCCAAAATTGTTGTCCGCATATTGATTTGGCAAAATTTTACACCGGATGCCCTTCCTGACGTAACCCTCCCCATTTATCCGGGCTTGGGACAGGCACGAAGAAACACACTGGTTTTGTGCATCCCTGAGATGGATAATGAGCCAAAACATCCTGAGAAAGCAAACCAAGTGCTTTTCAAGGAAAAGAAGTGAAATATTCTTCAATGGCCAAGTCAATCAACTGACCTCAACCCAACTGGACACGCATTTCACTTACTGAAGACACAACTGAAGGCAGAAAGTCCAACAAACAAGCAGCAACTGAAGGCCTGGCAAAGCGACACTAAGGTGGAAACTCAACATTTGGAAATGGCCATGAGTTCAGACTTAAGGCAGTCTGGCACTGCAAACGACTTTCATCCAAGTATTAAAACAATACATCAATTTTAGATTTTATTACTTTGTCCAGTTACTTTGGAGCCTCTGAGAATGGAGGGACTCTGTGAACAACTGCTGCAATTAATGAAAGCTCAGCGTAACACCTTAGTTAAACTCCTTGAATTAAAGAGGAGTCTATACTTGTGCCACATCTTCATTGCTTAATTTCAAATCCACTGTGGTGGCAAACAGAGAGAAAATTTACAAAAATTGCATCAATGTCCAAATACTTATGGACCTAACTGTACACTTGTACAATTCAAGGAAAGCGCATTCCCTAGAAATTAAAATAATAAGAGATTTGTTTTCATTCAAGCCAATGAGAAAGGTGGGACTCCTCCTTTTCTACAAATGGGATTTCTGTAGTCTGACGTTCCTTTTCATGCATTTCCTGATTTGTGACGTCAAGTCTGGACTTTGAAGCTGTGTAGTTAAAGACGGAGGAATAAAAACTTCAATGCGGGGTTGGGGGGGGGGGGGGGACAGCAAGTGCCTGAAATTGATGACAGAAACCTGAGAATAGCAGAATCATTTCACGTACATCTACGTTTTCTTTTTTTGGTCTTTCTCACAGATCTCTTTATAAGTTTCAACTGGTCCAGAATTCATCATTACCAGAGCCCCCTCTATTCACCATATCACTCCCGTCTTGTAGCAGCTTCACTGGCTTCCAGTTAAGTTCCACACTGACTTCAAAATTCTTCTGTTAACATTCAAGGCTCTCCACAACCTCGCCCCACCATATCTGTCTGACCTCCTCCATGTTGCCATTCCCTCTCACACCCTTAGATCCTCTTCCTCCCCTTCGTCCGTCTTACCACCATGGCATTCAGTTGCTCTGCTCCCCAGCTCTGGAACTCACTACCATCTGAGCTTAGAAATATCAAATCATTCTCACTTTTCAAATCTAAACTTCAAACTCATTTGTTTAAGACTGCTCTTTCTCTTTGACTACAATTGCTCTGTCTGATTTTAAATTTTATATTTCAGTTTTTGTTTATAATGTGTGCTTCATCTATTGTTCGGTGTCCTTGACTGTTTAGAAAGGTGCCTAATGTGGTGGACCCCGGCTGGGACGCCCCTTCAGCATATGTTCCGGGGGAGCAAGCATGGGAGGACCCAATACCTCCCCCTGGATGCTAGATGGCAGCCTCCCTGGGTTGCAGCGGTGCCTTGGACTCCCGCAGGGCTTCATGGGAGTTGGAGTTTAGTGCAGCCCTGTTAGGTTCCGCAGGCACCACCAGGGGGTGCTGCAGTGGGACCTTCTGGGCCCATGTGGGCAGTATTTTCGCCACACCTGGGAAGTGCAGCCGGGACTTGGTAATCAAGCACCTGGAGCACTTCTAGGTGAAGTATAAAAGGGGCCAGCAGCCACCACTCGGGGCTGAGTCGGGAGGAGGAGGAGGACAACGCTTGACGGAAAGAGTGGTGGAGAAGAAGAGTTGTGGTGTGCTTTACTTTAGTTTAGTTTAGTTTAAATAGTGTGTTTTGGGACTGTGTTAGGGCTGAGGGACACGGGGAAGACGTGGACCTCAGCTGAAGAAAATAAATCATTTTGTTGATTTTAACATGCATCTGTTGTCAGTCTGTGTCGCGTCGGGCACATATATAGCGCCTTTTATCACACTACAAATAAATAAAATGTATTGTTATTATTACTGTTGTTGTCGTTACAAACAGCAAAAATATGACAGCACAGGGATATTACAGGAAGAAAATAAGCAGTGGGTGGCACGGTGGCGTAGTGGTAGCACTGGGCTGCCTCGCAGTTAGGAGACCTGGGTTCGCTTCTCGGGTCCTCCCTGCATGGAGTTTGCATGTTCTCCCCGTTTCTGCGTGGGTTTCCTCCCACAATCCAAAGACATGCAGGTTAGGTGCATTGGCGATTCTAAATTGTCCCTAGTGTGTGTGTGTCTGTGCCCTGCGGTGGTCTGGCGCCCTGCCCGGGGTTTGTTTCCTGCCTTGCGCCCTGTGCTGGCTGGTGTTAGCTGCAGCAGACCCCCCCATGACCCTGTAGTTACGATATAATGGGTTGGATGATGGATGGAATGGATGGATGGAAAATAAGCAGTGGGGGAGCCGACAGAATGTTTAAAGGGCAATCCAGGAGAAAGACGCAAAACAGATCAGGGTCAAAGCCTGGAGAACACGACAAAGACAAAGAGGAAGATGAAAATCCAGACGTGAAGGAACAAACAAAAGCCGAAAACTAAATTACATTTACTTGTTAGGCTGACGTCTTTATCCATGGCAACTTTCAACATTTATGATACAACTGTTTCCATTGGATCACAGGCAGGGCTAAAGACTCGCTCAGGGTCACACAGTGTCAGTAATGGGATTTGAACCCACAACCTCAGGGTGTGAAGTCCAAAGCCTTAACCTCTACACCGCACTGCCTGCCAGTGTGTCAATTACAAGTAGAAAATGTTGCACGGAACTCTTTATCTGTCATCTTGTGTTGGGAAACACCCCCCCCCCCAGCACCACCGCCCACTCACCTTCAGTAATTAATTGCACTTTACAACTTGTCAGATGACAGAACCCTAATTGTTTTCGTACTTAAAGACCAGAGCGGCAAGACCCTGCATGAAGGACAGCAGCAGCGAGTGATGAGCAGCGGTGTCCATGCAAATCAGCACAAACGCAACCTGCCGGGAACGGACGTGACACGAGTGACGATGCGCCGCCCTTCATCTACAATCTTAGCAACATAAGTGACAGATCAGAGGGGTCAAATGAACATAATGGCACAGCTCTGCTGAGCGTCTCAGCTAAAGCATAATCGACTGCAGCATTGCATCGCTCGATCTGATTTTTTTAATTAATTACCTTGGGAAGCTCTTGGCGCTGGGGCTCACCTGGCAGAGCAGAGACACACAGCGGTAATCCTGACCTTCAGAAGAGTCGTACAGGCTCCCTAAAGGTAAAGCACACCACAGTACTCGACGGCAAGTCTTTGAGACTGAGCACCACGCAGTAATCGGTGCAATCAACTCTATTTGACTTTGTGTTATTCGGGAGCAATGCCATCCTGTGTCTTGCAGAAGAAGAATTTTATTAAAAGAAGCGTGCACAGTCTCCCTCCACATTCTCCCACTTTTCATTTCAAATATTTGCATGTGGGTGGCACGGTGGCGCAGTGGGTAGCGCTGCTGCCTCGCAGTAAGGAGACCTGGGTTCGCTTCCCGGGTCCTCCCAGCGTGGAGTTTCCTCCGGGCGCTCTGGTTTCCTCCCACAGTCCAAAGACATGCAGGTTAGGTGGACTGGCGATTCTAAATTGTCCCTAGTGTGTGCTTGGTGTGTGTGTGTGTGTGTGTGTGTGTGTGTGTGCGCGCGCACCCTGTGGAGGGCTGGCGCCTTGCCCAGGGTTTGTTTCCTGCCTTGCGCCCTGTGTTGGCTGGAACTGGCTCCAGCAGACCCCCGTGACCCTGTAATTAGGATATAGCGGGTTCGATAATGGATGGATGGATATTTGCATGTTAGGTTAACTGGCAACTCGTTGTGCACGAGTGTGATGGGCACCATGTACAGGGTGGCATTGGGATAAGCCGAGGCTAATCAGGAGTCTAAAAGTGGATCAAGATGATTGTAATAATGATAATTCTTTGCATTTATATGGCACTTTTCTCACTACTCAAAGTGTTCAGCAATTGCAGGTTTAAGGGTTTTGCTCAAGGGCCCAACAGAGCAGAGTCCCTATTGGCATTTACGGGATTCGAACCAGCAACCTTCCAATTGAGAGTGTAGATCCCTACCTCAGAGCCACCACTCCGACTGACTGTGTAAATGAATGGACGGTGCCACACGCGTGCGCATTGGGGGCAGTTTAAAGGCTTAGGTAATGTTAATTTCTCACCAGCACACAAGAGGGCGCTGTTCTCTAATACCTTCTCTCTTTCTCCCTCTGCAGACCAGAAGATCGACGGCTTTAACGCCATTGACATCACTGCGGGTGTCCGCCTGCCTGGACCTGACTCCTTCTGATGTACGCCTCACCATTTTGAGCAGTTGATTTTGGAGACTCGTGTCTACAATAACGTTTAATTTTCTGTCAACGTGTATATAAACCCGCATTTTGTTCATATTATACAGGGTATGCCTACTCTTCACAATTGTCTGTGTTACAATGGATTTCTAACAATTGTAATGGATGGACTGGAGATGAACCCCATTCCCATATCTGCATGGGTGGCTGACACAGGCAACGGTCCTAGCCAGGCAACTGGAAGATGTAAGTGTGGATGGATGGGAGTTCCTTGCCCGGTATAATGGATGGACACATCCAGGATGGTTACTGTTCCCTTTCCAGGTTGGGAGGCCAGAATGAGGGACGGACACTGGGAGCCCTTCATTGTGGCGAGCCCCCTTTGGAAACCCCCTCCGAGCAGCATGGGAGTTGGGTTTCTGTAGACATCTGCCCTGTTGGGCTCTGCAGGTGCAGAACTATTGGGAGGTGAATTCCCTTTGTTGGGGTGGTCCTGTCCTGAACTGGAAGTGCTCCCTGGAGGCAGTGGTTGAGCCCTGAATATACTCAAAGGGGAGCTCTCCAGACAGCCGCGGGGTCACAGTTTGAGTCAGGGGTGCTGATGAAGGATGAGACTTGCCTGGGAGAAGAGGAGGAACAAATAGGGAAGAACTGAATTTATTTTCGAAGAAGATATTTTCTTAAAATAAAAAGTCATTTGAACCCTGGACTGTAGTCGGAGTAATTGTGACTGTGGTTTGGGGCTCAGTGACACCCCCTAGTGGCCACATCATCAACATGCTAAAGGATCAGAGTGAGACGTCACAAGCTAACCTATAAGCATGTACTGTACTGGAAAACAAATAAATGGATAGACTGGGATTGAGGAGGTGTAAGAGGTTCAAAATGGAAGATGATGGAAGCTATGGAAGGAACCCATGCATTTCTGTAGAAAGAACCTTTTCAATCGTAAATGTTTTACAGAGTCTGTATCCCAATAGCCATGTGCCCCCAAATGGACCCAAACATCCAGCTTCTCCAAGTGAGGAGCCACAACTGGGCAATTCCACACCAGGATTCACTCAGACAAAGACGGGCGAGTGTGGCACACCTGAAATAGAGAGATGCCCCTCATGTGCCACCCTCATAGTCAGGAGGGCTGGTAGATACACCTTTAGCTCTATGCCACACAAATCCAGCAGCTCCAAGTGAAGATTTGCACCCACGAAGGGCAGTGCACGAGGGTATTCCTCGCTAATGACATCTTAGGGCTTACCGAGGAGGGACGAGTGCTGTTAGAGGGGCGATTATAGCAAGGCTGAAACACAGACAGTCCACTTTGAAAAGAAGAGACCCCCGGAGTTTAACTGGCCATTATAGAGAGTGGAGTCTTCTTTAGCCCCACTGCCTAAGGGGGCTGCACTGTGCGTCAAGTGGCTCCAAGTGAGGACACACAAGCGAAAGGAGTGTGGCACAAAATGACAATCAGTGACATAACACAATGAGAAAAGTGAAAAAACAAACAAACTAGAAGCACACCCTAAGCGTAATCAAAGACCCCCCCCCCGATAAGTACGAGGGCCACTGCAATGTCACCCGCTGAGCACCTCAAACGACACAGCACCTTAGCAACAGCTACAATAAGCAAATGGCAAAATGTTAGCATTGTGTTTAAATCTTGAGGCTGCGGCACTAGCCATGGCACCACCATTGTGCCTCTCTAAAAATTAAAAATCCAAATCCTTATTTCATTCTCTCTAGGAATAAAAAATACATTTAAATAGAAAGGGGTCTTTAGAGTAGATAAGCAATAGTGACCATCAAGCAGGTCTTCAAAAAAATAACATGAACAGAATTAATAACTAAAGACGGACAAAAATAACAATCAAATTATCAAGGGAAGAGAGCTTTCCCTTATGTTACTTCTGCTTCACAAGGCAAAAAGCTTTTACGAAATTATGTGTCAGAGCGCACGAAAAAAAAAAAATTGACCACCATCACCGCCACTCAGACACTGGCGCACTTCCATGACAGCGTCTTTAATATTCCATGTGGGCACCATGTATAAAAAAGGGAGACTGTGTACGTCTGGTCCTAAGCAAAATTTTTTACAAAGTCAACATTTACTGAAGATTTGAGGAAAATGAATCGTCTGCCAGGGTCACGGATGGCAATGGGTAAATCACAAAATTACAGAAATGGCAACTGGACATCACATTAGGCGACTTTTTGTTGTGGGGTACATCAGATTGACGGACCGCAGTCGCTGATCTCATTGCTGCAGCGTGTCAAATTACACGTCTGAAAATCTCAGACCATGTCGAATTTAGTGCCAGCGCAGCCGTGCTCGCCCCGTTCTCTGAGAGCCAATAGCGTGCTGCATGACGGACCCTGTGACGTACGAAATGTTAACAGCGGCAGCGAGTTCAGCAGCCATCTCTGCCCTTTAATTCTTTTTTCGCATTCTGTTATGGTGTGTAAAATACGAGACGTCAGGCCGATGAGCTTCTCTTCCACTTGTGAGGTCCACAGCCACCTGAGTGGCCTGACAGAGCTGGTGCTCTACGAAGGGTTAATGGGTGTGGTGCCTTCAACCACAGTCTCTGACCTTTTTACTTTTTCCCATTCTGTTTTAGTACATGAGAAGTCAAGCTAAAATGACACCTTTATATGGAGGCCATCCAGCGACCTGAGATGAAGACTGGACTCCTTTGGTATTGTGTCTCTTTGGAGAATCCTTGGGTACCGCTGGTTTGACTTTGTTGCTCACAGAGTCCCGAATGAGGCACATTACCTGCATTATGAGGGAGTGTCAGTTACGGCACTATGGCCAATTTCCTGAGGTTGATCCGGCCCACAGGACCCTCATTGTTGAAGACCCGAGTAGCTGGACCAGGACAAGAGGGTGCCCACATAACACCTGGCTGTGGCAGATAGATGGTAATTTCCAGGAGTGTAATAAGTGTATACAGTATGTTTTATATGTCACTGTGCTCTGGGCAAATATTTTATAAATCTACTTTTCTTTCTACTCACATGCGCAGCTAATACAAAGCCAGATTTAGCACAGGGGCTCATCATTTAGAACTGCTAGGCAAGCATTTGAAGACAAGACAGGAACAACTGCGAAATGGGCAACGTGCACGATTTTTCGTCGGTCAGAGTCAGCATGAAATTGTATCCTCTTTGCCTTGTTTGGAATGGCATGATTCACCTAAGTGGGGGCCTGCACATGAAGAAAGGGTATAAAGCCTTGGAACATTGCCCGGCACACCTTTGAAGCTGACGGATGGATGGGAGATAACGTTATCCGATCCTGAAAATGCTTCCAACGCAGCAATGAAAAATGGCAGAATCTACACATCGGGCCCCCACTCCCGAGCTGGGTTCTTGTGATGGCTTCCTTTGTCTGTAGTGCTGTGTAAGCCGTCATTAAAGAAAGCTAAGTTATTTCTCCTATGTGATTTCTTACCATCATATCACTAAGGGAGGGATATCGCCTTTTAATATCATATCTATATACAGTGATCCCCGCCTATCGCGGAAGTTATGTTCCAGACCCACCCATGATAGGTGAAAATCCGCGATACAGAAAGACCACATTTTTGTTTTATATTTTATGCCTTAAAATACCCCTCCCACACACTTTAAACACATGTAAACTTATTAAAACACACCTTGGATACACATATGATACACAGATGTCAGGCTAAAGATATGAGTAACATAATAATCATCATCATCATCATCTTTACCTTCTCCTATATGGTCAAGGTCTTCCTCTGGCGCTTAGGCTCATTGCTACCAGAAGGTTTACAAGATGCAGGATGCTTGGGAGCCATCGTAGGGCTTAAAACAAACGAAAAGCTCACAAAAGTCGGACCACAAGCAAGGTACGCGATTCGTCGGGGACCCACGCTCGCTGTACTTGCGAGATTACGCCACGTTAGCAGCAGCTAATCAGAGCCCAAGAGAATAAAATCCGCTCTGATCTTTGTAAGAAATCATCTAGGTGCTGTAACGCAAAACTCTTTGTCTGCTGAAAACCATATACTTTGTTATGAATTGGCTGCAAAGTACACTACAGGTAGGATGTACTTATTGAATTTTTCCGCGATATACCGGGAGCGCAATAGCTGAACCGTGATACAGCGGGGGGATTACTGTAGTTTCGGGTTATGTAACACGCCACAATCACAAAAGAACTTATTCCAACCAGAGAGCTAGCGCCCTCTGCTGGATACAGGGATGTGGTACTGGACCACGTGTCTGCCCGGGGGGGATTGCCAATCGGGATCCAGAGCTGTTTCATCAAGTGGTGGGTGCAGCAATGCGCTGTACCAGTGCATGCTTCCCAACCTGACCTGGTCTGAAATGCCAGCGATACGGCTAAAATATGGTTTTGCCAGTGTCTTCTTACGGAAAGCCAGTGAGGCAGCAAGCACAGGTGTGCCCTGGGTAATTCTTAAGAGTTGGCTGACAGTAAATGTGCTTAAGCTAGAACCATCTTTAGATGGCACAAAAACTCAAAAACCCAAGGAAACGCATTTAGGACATGTCAACTCCACACAGAGGACAGCGTAGTCGGCAAGACAAGCTTTGAGGGCCTTATGACATGGAGCTTTACTCTGGTGAAACAGCAGACAGATACACTGCTGCCACAAATGGACGCACCAGGAACCCGACAAGTAAACCTTGTGAGAGGCGACTGACTATCGGAGTCTCTGTTTATATTGGTTGCAGAATGCGAATGGAATCAGTCCGGATCCAAGTACAAAACACAAAACAAAAGTTTTTAAAACAGTTTGTCCTTAACACAAAGGTAAGCCTGTCTTTTCTCATGTAAAACGACAAGTCAGCAGCTCCTGGTAACGCATTCTGACAAGAGTCACACATCTCGCTGTATTGTGGGGGTCTGCCGGAGCTTTCTATTTCTAACACTAGCGGGCTCAGAGGGAGAATTAATGAAATGGTGCAGTGGTAACAGAACAACTATGACGGAGGAGGGAAAAGAAATAAATCAAAATCAGTTGTAGGCAGGTGGGCGCCACTATTGTGTATCCAAATCGTGTTCCTGCTAAATGTTAGGCAGGCACAGAAGTCTTCCTCAGGGAAAGAAAACACTAGTGGAGCACCCGGTCTTTCATTTTTTTCTTTTTTGTCTCTCCAAGTGCTGCCACTTTTAAAAACAATCGAGCGCGGCCTCCCCGTTTCTGTGGATTTTATACAACATGGCAGGACTTGGAATAGCGAGGCCGAGAAGGTTCGTTGATTTCCACGCTGAAAAAGCAGAGCAGCATGCCGCCTGCCTTTAAAATGGCTTATGCATCAGACTTATAAACACAGCAGAAAGTATTGGCAAGGTCAAATAGCACTGCGACCTTACATTAAGCTACAGGGCTTTAAATGCTGCATCTGAATTTATTACTAAAAGCCATGTTCCGTAATTCATGTAAATATTAAAAGGGTAACAACAGCGTTCAATAATGGCACACTAAAACACGCCAAGGTGCTTTCTCCTGTTTAACCCCGTTTGGGCTTCACTCCTACAGATCTGAAGAATCCTGGGTGGGCTCTCCACTTGCTGCTGCCACCAGCAGGACCACACGCAACCATGGGCACGGATTTAAATGTCTCTGGAGCAAGAAGAAGCAGACCACCGACTGAAACGGGACAGATACAGCCTGTAATTATGCGGCCTGGTAAAGTAGCACAGAGGCACGTGTATCTGGGCTACAGCTCTGATGGCAAGTGGCGGCTATAATTCAACGAAATCTGTGGAGATCTACCCCTGTTACCGGCTGGATTAGGTGGTCATCTGTCAGTATGGAGCACTGTGATGGTGGTCCCAGGCTCATCAAGGCTCAAGGAGGTTCAATCCTGATGGTATGGTTTACAAAGCCTTAAATAATCTCGCTCCATCTTATATTTCGGAATGTCTTACACCTTACACCCCAAATTGTAATCTTAGATCTTCAAATAAGGATCTGCTTATTATTCTGAGAGCTAAATTAGGGTGTTGTACCGTGTTAGCCATTATGAATGTAGAGAAATGCCAAGCAAAATGACACCTTTTATTGGCTAACTAAAAAGATTACAATATGCAAGCTTTCGAGGCAACTCAGGCCCCTTCTTCAGGCAAGATGTAATGTAATGTAATGATTACATCTTGCCTGAAGAAGGGGCCTGAGTTGCCTCAAAAGCTTGCATATTATAATCTTTTTAGTTAGCCAATAAAAGGTGTCATTTTGCTTGAGAGCTAAACTTAAAAGAAGTGGTGAGGCGGGGGGCCTTCTGCTGTTACGCACCTAAAATCTGGAATAGCTGACCAATTGAAATTCGCCAGGCTAATACGGTGGAGCACTTTAAAACACTGCTGAAAACACATTACTTTAACATGGCTTTCTCATAGCTTCATCTTAGTTTAATCCTGATGCTCTGTATATTCAATTAATTATCATTATTATTCCTGGTGGCCTGCGGTGGGTTGGCACCCTGCCCGGGATTGGTTCCTGCCTTGTGCCCTGTGTTGGCTGGGATTGGCTCCAGCAGACCCCCGTGACCCTGTGTTCGGATTCAGCGGGTTGGAAAATGGATGGATGGATGGATTCCTGGTGGCTCCATAATCTGTACTAACCCTTACTTTCTCTTCTGTTCTATTTCCAGTTTTCTGTTTTTTGATCTGCACCCCCACCACCTGATCAGGGCACCGTGCTGTCCCTACATTGATGGATTAAAGGCCAGAAGTCCACATGACCGTCATCATCAAGTTCTTCCATGTGAACCCTGAATACCATGAGGACTGACTGAGGTCATTTATGTTATGTAGAATACCTAGAGGCGGCTGGGTGGTCTTGTGACCTCGGAACCCCTGCAGATTTTTTTTTTCTCCAGCCGTCTGGAGTTTTTTTGTTTGTTCTGTCCTCCCTGGTCTTACTTATTTTCTATGTTAATTAGTGTTCCCTAATTTTAATTCTTATTTATTTAGTCTTTTTTCTCTTTCTTCATCATGTAAAGCACTTTGTGCTACATCATTTGTAAGAAAATGTGCTATAGAAATAAATGTTGTTGTTGATCACGTTACGAGAAGTCGCTGATACCGATTCTGTTTTCCATTTTCAGATTTCTTTATACTAAGCTCCTGCATAACCAAACCTGTAGTACCCTTATGTTCGACATTCAAGTGGTCTTTTTACAATTAACCATTGGTTTTACCTGTTTGTTTGTTTGTTTTTTGTAGGTTGATTGTTCAGTGACCATAAAAATACTAAAGTAAATAAAATCCCCTTAAGATACCTATGTTTTTAACTAATAAAACATGCACACAAGATATTATTCCATAATGCATATGACCTAAAAGAAAATGAAATGCCTACTGAGCCCCAAACCACAGACACAGTGTCACCCAGCACGATTCTGGGTTCAAATAAAAGTATTTAATTGCCAGCAACATGCTTCCAATAATTATCAGACACAAGGTTCATGTCCAAATACAATAAATAATCAATGTCTTCCATCCTTCCTTTCTCCAAGGTGGTGTCACCCAATGGTCTCCCAACTCCAACTCCCCAAGGTAAGGCCACCTGGGACTGGGCACAAGATTCAAAATCGAGAAGCTGGATATGTGAAAAAGCAGAGTGAACACTGCGCCACTGTGCTTCACTGCATAACGTCCATGCAATCCTAATATCATTTAATCCTGTAAGTAAAGCCCATCTTAAAATATATAAAGGAGAAAGTGAAATAAATTTGCACACCCTGACTTGCTTCTACCTCCTATTTTTACCTTTCAGGGACATCTTATACGTGCAGGTGGAGACCGCAGAAGGACCCAGATGATGATGATGATGATGATGATGCCAATCGCATCACGTGATTACAGCAGCCTTGCTACCACATTGCCAGGCCTGTCTACAGCCAACACCAATTCAGCTATGGCGTAGTAGGTGGGAACACGGCTTTCTGCTATTCCACCCGAACATGCCTCTCACTCTGTTTTTAAAGCTGCATCTCAAAGCCATTCCCAAGTGACCAATCACTGCACTGCTTCTCCCCGACAGAGCCGAACTAAAACAGGACACAAGCCTGGGAGAATTGTGAGGCATCCATAATCTAAGAGATGCTTTAATAAATGATGAGCTCTCCTCTCCTCTCCTCCTGGACTTGCCTTGCCTTTTTATTTGTGTTGGTTGCATGAAGTATGTCCAGGCCTCCCTGCCTTTCTTTTTCTGTGTCTCTATAGATAGGCCTTGGTTATAGCACTCCAGCTTACAGAACACCGACACAGCCGATAAATCTAAAGGTGACTGTCTGTCGAGTCTTCAGGGGTCACAGTTATGTGATTCCTTACCAATGTGTCTGAAAATACGCCAGACCCGGGTGATTCCAGTCCATATTGCAATCACAGGCAATCATAATGCATAAATGAACTAACATACAGTTTCTTAGAGATATAAAATGGGATAAATAATGGATGGATAAAAAGTCCTCCCACTATTGGCTGAGGAACATCCAATTAGAAGCAAAGGTGACAAAAACAACAAAAGCCCATCACAATATGCTTCAGTTCTGGAGCCCAGCATGTCATTCATTAATCACACCTACTTCACCCACTTCAGAGCCATGGAACTCAAACCCTGTTCAGGTAGCATCAGCCATGAGGCAGGATCTCACCCTGGACAGGTCCATCACCATCACCGGGCCCATTTACTCGCCACCCACACCCAGCCAAACAGGGCCAAAACAGGGACAGCAATCAACCAGATATGCATGGCATCAAGTGCTGTGACTTTAAGAAAGGTGCTACAGTATATAGAGTACAGTAGAGAAAATGTGTCATCATTGTCACTGGGATGATCACTGGGAATACCCAGAGGGATGCCATCAGGTGCTGTACAATGCTGCAGAATGCCCAGAAGGGGGGCACTGGCTGACCAGTTGGCTTAAGTAGGCCACACCTGGACACTGCACACTACTCATATCTCCTGTTCTCTGTTGTGAGATGACTATGTCTCCTGTTAGTGTGATTGTGGTTAAATTTCAACTAAAGTTTAGGGATCTTTAAACTCCTCTTTTATTTATCTAGATTTGTGTGCTTATGTATGTAAATGTTGTGGGTTTAGGGACATTCCTGTGAATGTTTTGTATTCGGAAAACTGTGTAGGCACTTTGAGATCATCTTCAATAAAGAACAGCAGGCATATGAGTAAACCGGAAAGAGCTGAACAGCTGGCTCAGGCATGGACACATGGGCAAACAGGCAGACAGAGAGGCAGAAAGGCGCTATATAACTGAGAAACAGATAGGCAGATAGATAGGAGAGGTAATACATAACAATAGAAAGATATAAGACGGGATTATAAGTGACAGGCAGAAAGGCACATTTGAAAGGCACTATAAGATAGATAGATAGATAGATAGATAGATAGATAGATAGATAGATAGATAGATAGATAGATAGATAGATAGATAGATAGATAGATAGGAAAGGAAATATGTAACAGATAGATAGATAGGAAAGGCACTATATAATAGATAGATAGATAGATAGATAGATAGATAGATAGATAGATAGATAGATAGATAGATAGATAGATAGATAGATAGATAGATAGATAGATAGATAGGAAAGGAAATATGTAACAGATAAATAGATAGGAAAGGCACTATATAATAGATAGATAGATAGATAGATAGATAGATAGATAGATAGATAGATAGATAGATAGATAGATAGATAGGGCACTGAACTTTCTTGACTATACACTTTCAGGTCAAGACAAATATGAAATATTATCATTTCCCTGATCAAGTAATTTACTTTCATGCTTATTTACACTTTCATTGAAAGCAACTCCCTGATCACATCGTGCAGCACAGTTCTTTCCGTACTTCTACATGTCGTGCTGTCCTACCACAGGAGCTTCTGGAATTACGGCCTTGTTACAAACTCGGGAACATTTGTAGCATTCCCACTGCGGAGACGCAGGCCATTTGTAGTTCCTGGTACTTTTTTAGCTCCTAATCCAGGGTGTGTACTTCTTGTTCCACCAGGAGCTATTGCAGGTGGAGTTTGGGCGATGAGTTGTGCTGATTGGTTGACCACAAGCACTAGTGCCATCTTACAAATTTGGTAGTAGCTTGGACTTTGGAGAGTCATCACTGAAGATTGAGTGCCACAGTTTCAGCTGCCACCCTGCGCCAGGCAACGCATCAAAGCAATAATTTCTCACGTGAAGTCACAATCGCTTCAAAGCAATAAGGTGGGGGTCCCCACAGCACATCACTCTTCTTTGCACATCACATATTTTACATTAAGGTTCCTGTTGCGTGGTGGGTGTGCAACACACAAAAGTGGCCAAGGATTACTAGTGACCCAAGCAAGACCTTCCTCATACAGCAACTCATCAGTCCGGAAATCAAAGTTCCAGTGGTGGAAAGCACCTAATGTGAACCGTGGCAGCTGAGGGGCTCATCTAGGGTCACATAGAGAGTCAGAAGTGAATACCGCCTTGTGATCTTACATTCAGAATATTTCTACAATGTGAGCTCTTCTAAATTAACTGACTCGCTCAGAATCACACAGGGAATAAGCAGCAGGGAACAAAAACCCATCTTGGTGCTTCACAGTCCACGGCCTTAGCAATTAGCTGCTCACACTGAGGCCTGTGTTAATATATGCATGAATTACAAAGTTAAAAGCTTTACTGATCACATTCAGTGACGATCGCTATAAAAACGCGCTAATCAAAAACAGAGTGATTAACGTGATGGGCTAAAGTGATGACTGAAGCAGATCTAGCACTATGGTCTCTATATAGCAAACCAAGAAACAACTTTGCACTAGAATGACATATCACTGAATTCCAGCATTTACACACTCAATGAGATTTTATTCAGTATAGCGCCTTTATCGCATGCACCATCAAAAAGACTGATTCTCAATTCAAACAGCTCCAAAAATTCAGAACAGTTCCATTTGACAGCCAGCCAAAGCCTGACATTGGATTTCCTTAATTATCTGTTCAAGAGAGTGAACTATCCTGATAAAGAATGCTGGGCAGCAAAATGACATGGCTATGTCACTTGGATCCGATTCACCTCTCACACAGACATCTGCGCTCTCTCGGGATGGAACCATTGTTAACTCGCTACTAAAGATGCAGATGTTAGCTGGCAGATAACCTTAATGAAGATGCCGGGTGTAGTGATTAATCAAAGCTACATCATTCCTTAAGAAAAGGAAGAATAAAAAAGCTTGTCAGCATTCATGAAAGGACACTTTTTTTCCAGAGAAACAAATCAGGCTTGCTATTGTCTTGCCTGAGAGAATGCAATCCATTACAAAGTCCACCATTTGCATAAAAAGAGATCCACACACAACAAGCAACAGTATGCCCATGTAGCAAAGAACCCGGGGTGGGGATTCTGACAGGACTGAAGAGGAGGTGTCCGCTTATGGAGTGTGTCTGTGGGGGTCCGGAGTAGCAAGAAGACAGAGGCTGACCTACAGAATGGGCAAAGGGGACAGTCATGAGCGTTAACACATAGCAATGGCTCAAAATAGACTTAGCGGAGCCCGATTGGGAATGTTAGGTTATGTTGACCAGAAATATTTGTAAAGCTATTTATTTAAACACACCTTTTCTAATGTGAATAAATCATAAAAATGCTTTAGTTCACCTGTATTTAACATTTTTGCACACTATAGTTTCTTTTAGGAGTACCAAGTTCCTCAGTGTGCACATAACTGAAGAACTTATGTGGACGCATAACACCTCATCACTAATCAAGAAAGCCCAGTAGAGACAACACTTCCTGAGGCGGCTGAAGCGAGAATGTCTTCCCCTTCCATCCTCACTATGTTGTACAGAGGCACCAGTGAGAGCGTTCTGATCAGCTGCATCATGGTCTAGTATGACAACTGCAACATATTCGACCGCAAGCGCCTGCAAATGATTGTGAAGACAGACAAAGAACATTATTGGGGTGCCTCTCCCTTCACTACAGGACATATTTTACAAACGCAGTGTCTGCAAGGCCTGCAGCATTGGGAAGGACCCCTTACACCCCTCACATGGACTTTTCACATCCTAGAGAAGATACTGCAGCATCACAGCCAGATCTGCCAGGCTGCAGGAGAGTTTTTACCCCCAAGCTGTTAGACTCCTTAACACCATGCTGCCCACTGGGGTCTTCCACACGGCCTCAACCACCTCTAAAAACAGAATTTTTATACATGCGAGCCACTGACCTGCAAAGACGAGTGTGCAAGTAGAGAAGAACTGAAGATCTCATACTGACCTTTAAGGATTTTGCACATTCTTGATATCCTTCTGCTGTGAAACATTCTGACCTGTCATTGTTTACACATGTCTGAAACTATTATCATACACTGACAATTTCTGTATTATCTGTATCTGTTATTTATTTATTATATTACATATCTGTTGACTATATTTATGTATTTAGATTGCATAATACCATACATTGCATCAATGTTCATATTGCTTATTACACATCAATGTTGCTGCTACTTCTTTGTCTTGTCTTTGCACAATGTCTTGTCTTGTTTGTGTTTTAATTTTAATTTTAAATTTTTTATTTTAATTTAATTTGAATTTTTTATTTGCACTTCATATTGTTACACTGTGGACCCTGAGCTTCACAATTTCGTCTGTCTGTATACCTGTATATGGTTAAGATGACAATAAAGTTTGCTTTGACTTGGACTTATACACAGTGCCTTCAGAAAATATTCAGACCCCCTTCACTTTTTCATATTGTGCTCTGCTGCAGCCTTATGATAAATCAATTAAACTCATTTTTCCCTCATTAAGCAACAATCAATACACCACAATTTAAATAGCGAACGAAGGATTTTATAATTTTTTTGCAAATTTATTAAAAACAAAAAGCTGCAATATCACCCCATAAGACAAGTATTCAGAGCCTCTACTCAGTACTTAGTGGAAGCCCCTTTGGTAGCCATTGCAGCCTGATATCCTCTTGGGTTTGACATGACCAGCTTCACACACCTGGATATGGGGATCTTCTGCACTGTTACATACCTCAGGTCTTTAGTGACCTGGTATATATACATTGTGATAAGGATTAGACAGGTTTGGGGCAGCCACCCATATATTGTTTTCCTGGCTACAAAAGCTGAGTTTATAGAAGCACAATGTGCATAGAACAGAGACCAAAACAGAACTGATTACAGAAGACAAAGATGGAGGCTTTAAAGGCCCATAAAGGAACTGACGTCATCAAAAGGGCTGGAATCGAAAGTGATGTCTTCTGGTCCAAAAGTGACGTCAGTAAAGGGGCCGGCACCGGAAGTGATATCTTCTGATATGGAAGTGTCATCAGCAAAGGGGCCGGCACTGGAGGTGCTGTCGTCTGGTCCGTCCGGAAGTGACGTCAGCAAAGGGCCCTGCACCAGGAGTGATGTCTTCTGATCTGAAAGTGATATCAGCAAAGGGCCTGGCTGCATAAGTGATATCTTCTGATCCGAAAGTGTTGTCAACAAAGGGGCCTGCACCGGAGGTGCTGTCGTCTGGTCTGGAAGTGACGTCAGCAAAGGGCCCGGCACCAGGAGTGATATCTTCTGATCCGAAAGTGACATCAGCAAAGGGGCCTGCATCGGAGGTGCTGTCGTCTGGTCCGGAAGTGATGTCAGCAAAGGGCCCAGCATCAGGAGTGATGTCTTCTGAGGTGCCAGAAGTGTCATCAGCAAAGGGGCCGGCACTGGAGGTGCTGTCGTCTGGTCCGTCCAGAAGTGACGTCAGCAAAGGGCCCGGCACCAGGAGTGATATCTTCTGATCCGAAAGTGACATCAGCAAAGAGCCTGGCAGCATAAGTGAGATCTTCTGATCCGAAAGTGTCGTCAGCAAAGGGGCCTGCACCAGAGGTGCTGTCGTCTGGTCCGGAAGTGACATCAGCAAAGGGCCCGGCATCAGGAGTGATGTCTTCTGAGGCGCCAGAAGTGATGTCAGCAAAAGGGTCGGCACCAGAAGTGATGTCTTCTGAGGTGCTGGAACCTTGCAAGATTTCCCAGGGAAATCCTAGGGAATCCTTAGGGAACTGAGAAAGACAGTCAGCGCATTCCGCCACCCCCTGGTCGGATGTTTTATTACAATTACTCAGGCCCTTTAGCTGCCTCCTACTCACAAGTGTGTGACAACATAAAAATCAAACCAAAAATAACCATAATTGTGCAAACCTTTGTTGCACACCTTTTCCTTAAACACTACACTTCTTTTTAAACACATTTTTAATATTTCTTAGAAAACATAAATAATAAACTACACAGTCATTTTTTTTGCTAATCAGCACTATAATCTCAGATCAGAGTTACATTTTTGCGATCACTGTGACATGGCTCCTCACATGGAATGCTGTCAACTGTTTTCCGGTCCAGTCGTACTGGACACATGTGGCACCGACTGGGTCTATCGTCTACTTTTGCTTCTGTAAGAAGCTGTTTCAGGTGATGTGGCTTGTGCTGTGTTACTCTGGGCAGCTGCTGCAGCTCCTTGCTCTCTTTCACCTTGAAACGTCATGATGATATGGCATCACAATTATCTCTCTGCACTGCCTAACTCGTTTCTCCTCCTGATGAGTACCTCTGAGTCTTCCTCTTAATGACAGGGTTCTTTTTGGGCTTGATATACTGATAAGTGTCATGGCGTTTCTTTTATTACCTCTTACATACTCTACACTCATAAATACCTACGTAAAAAGAAAAAAGTTAGAAGTGCAGCAGTAAAAACGCTGGCACTTTTCCACATTCAGGGTCACTAGTGACCCTATATAATTTAGGCAAATTAATGATCATAATAAAATAATTTTGACATATTTTTGGTACTAAATTGGTGCTGATGAAATGAATGAGGCCACCTAGGGAACTGTGTTCAAACTTTATCACATTTCCTCATGAGAACTGTAAACATGACACCATGACTTGCCAGCAACCTCAGGTATGTATACTAGGATTAAGGATATCTCTGTACTTTGCTCTGTTCAGCTTTCTGTCTAGCCTCCCAGCCCCTGTCACTGACCACCATGCTTCACTGTTGGAATGGTATTGCGTAGGTGATGAGCAATGTCTGCTTTCCTCCTGATGTGACACTAAAATTTCATGCCAAACAGGTCAATCTTGGATTCATCAGACCAGAAAATCTTGTTTCACAAAGTCTGAAAGTCCTGTTGGTGCCTTTTTTGTAACAGTCTGGCCACTCGGTCATAAAGCCCAGATTAGTAGGATGCTGCAGTGATGGATTTCCTTCTGGTAGGTTCTCCCATCTCCAAACAGGTTTTCTTGGGGTTTTCATGGGTTCTTGGTCACCTTTTTATTCTCACGGCCCCTCTTCCCTGATAGCTTGGATGGGCAAGCAGTTCTAAGAAGAGTCATCACTGTTCCAAACTTATTCCATTTAAGAATTCTGGAGACAACTGGGCTCACTGTGGAAACCTTCACTGCTGGAGACATTTTTTGTAGCCTCTCACAGATCTGTACCTCCACTCAATCCTGTCTCTAAGCTCTGCAGACACTACCTTTGACCTCATGGCTTTATATTTAGCTCCTTCAGCCTTTTTTTGGAGACCGGGCATGAGAGTCAAATCCAGGATGCCGGAACAGCAGTGCCAACTAGCATGCCACTCTGAAAGTGTCCTGAAAGTGCAGATTTGCTGCTGCTTTCATGTTCATGTGATTTATGTGCATTATCGGAAATGATGTGGCTCCAATCATTACAAATATATTAAATACTAGCAACTTCAAACACAAGATTTATTGCATATAATGCCATTCTATATTATACAGTTATTTCCATTTATCTGTTTTACAGCTTGAGGACAGGCAGGATGACTGACCGACTGACTGACTGAAGGTCACAAGATGAGTCAGTGGCCGGGTTTGACTTGTTGACCTTTAGGGTTTTAAAGTCCAACACCAAAGCCACGAGACCACACTTCAGATCACCCATCTCACTGATATTGTAACAATCAGACACACCAGGATCTTTAGCAAGAAGGATGATAAAAAAAAAAAGTTGAAGAACTCAACTGCAATTAAAACAAACAGCACGTCAGAAGCCCTCCTGTCCATCATGCATCACAAACAAGTCACATTATATGCTGGGGTGGCACGTTTCACCTGTCTTTGTCATTGCTGCCCAGATGAAGGGTAACTACTGAAACGGACATAAGCCAAGTAGCTATCTCCATCAGGTATCACATTTACAAGAATTCAATAAAGTTCAATAACTGGAATTCAATAAACTGTACGTATGCTCCACATCAAAAATAATTGGACAAAAATGGAAGAGCGAGCACACCTGTGTGTGTCAGTCAGAGAGGGAAAGATGACTGTAACAGTCATCTACATTACAGAAACTCACAACACTAGCCCACATAGACTGCAAACAAATGCACAAGCCTCCACCAAAAATGACCTTTTACACCCAAAACAAGCAAGCCAATTACTGGAGGACAGCAGTGCAAATGAACCATTTCTGTCTCTGCTCTTCTGAGCCACTAATTTCAAGCCTATCTGCAGCAAGGCAGAGGCAGAGAGCAGGAGCCAGCGAGCTGCTGATTAAACATCAGCACCTAATTACCACTTTCGTTTGAGCCGCATTAACATGGGCAGCTCCAAGGGATGCTGGGAGCCGTACTCTCTTAATGGGAAACAATTTAAGATGCTTGAACAAGTATACATTACATGCAAAATGGACGTCTCTCTCTGTCACTATGGATGGGCAATAACTACTAAAAAAAAAAGTGTCGACCTACAGGTGAGGCCGAAAAACAAGAATACACAAGGTAGATACGAAAGGCACTATATAACATATAGATAGATAGATAGATAGATAGATAGATAGATAGATAGATAGATAGATAGATAGATAGATAGATAGATAGATAGATAGATAGATAGATATGAAAGGCACTATATAACATTTAGATAGATAGATAGATAGATAGATAGATAGATAGATAGATAGATAGATAGATAGATAGATAGATAGATAGATAGATAGATAGATATGAAAGGCACTATATATCATATAGATAGATAGATAGATAGATAGATAGATAGATAGATAGATAGATAGATAGATAGATAGATAGATAGATAGATAGATAGATAGATAGATAGATAGATAGATAGATAGATAGATAGATAGATAGTTTTTTTTTCCAAGAGAGCAGACCCAGCTTAGTCTGCTGACAATACTGTAAGTCTTTCTCCATCACTTTATGGAGTTGTGCCCCTTGTCTTTAGATAAAATGCATGATGGAGCAGCCCACAGGGTCAGTGCCAAACCCCTCTTTTCATATATCGGTGTCCTAGACAACAATACACTGCTATGACCGTCCTTAGCACAGCATGACAACTTTCACTCTCCAATTAAATCTAGGAAACTAAAAGGGTTCAACAACAGGAGTCAATGGTGGTTATTGTACATAATCAGTTACTAAACAAGTAGAGCAAAGTCTTGCTTTTTTAATGACTAATTTTCTAGAACTTAACCTTTACTCTATAACCGGATGCGCAACTTCTCTCCATTTATAATTTGAAAATAAATAGCATGGATTGCTCTGTTCTACTGGAAGACACACAAAATATCAGGGCAGCTGAGCCCACATGGATAAAACAGCAAAGATTTCAAATTCGTTCCCTGTTAGTCATCTTTAACATGTCACATGCCTTGAGAGACATGGACCTTACCTGCTTCGAAAAATTCGGCTCTGACCTTGGCCTCCTACTAAAAATAAGCTTATTGCAATTAAAAACTTAACTGTTCCCACCTACACAGAACACCACTGCTGACATTTTGGGTCAATTAAATTGATCTCAGAAAGGCAGAGTATGCAGTACCCATCCCTGGAGGCTTGGCCAAATGATTAATACAGTATGTCAATTAATTATTTTAAAGAAACACATATTAGTTTAATGCATTGATTTTGTGTAAACAGTTGAATTACTAATTGTGCCATTTTGCTATGACCCAAAAACCTCGAAAAACAACAGACACAATTATATACAGTATCTACTATATACACGCAAGAAGCCTAATGCCAAAAGGCACTGATATTTCACTGAGCTTTTCTGTTAAATTAAAACGGGATGACCCAGTTGTCACCCCAACTTTTACTTTTAAGACTTGTCTTTATGTCTCCACAATACATACTGATATACAGTATATATATATATACATATATACTGTATATATATATATACAGTAATCCCTCCTCCATCGCGGGGGTTGCGTTCCAGAGCCACCCGCGAAATAAGAAAATCCGCGAAGTAGAAACCATATGTTTATATGGTTATTTTTATATTGTCATGCTTGGGTCACAGATTTGCGCAGAAACACAGGAGGTTGTAGAGAGTCAGGAACGTTATTCAAACACTGCAAACAAACATTTGTCTCTTTTTCAAAAGATTAAACTGTGCTCCATGACAAGACAGAGATGACAGTTCCGTCTCACAATTAAAAGAATGCAAACATATCTACCTCTTCAAAGGAGTGCATGTCAGGAGCAGTGACTGTCACAGAGATAGCCCTATTGATTTGTTTGCATTTCTCTCTGTTTGGCTTTTAAGTATGCGAAGCACCACGGCACAAAGCTGTTGAAGGCGGCAGCTCACACCCCCTCCGTCAGGAGAAGACAAAGAGAGAGAGATAGAGAGAGACAGAGTTTGTTTTTCAAGCACAAATCAATACGTGCCCTTCGAGCTTTTAAGTATGCGAAGCACCGTGCTGCATGTCGTTTCAGAAAGCAGCTGCACAAAAGATAGCAACTTGAAGATAATCTTTCAGCATTTTTAGACGAGCGTCCGTATCGTCTAGGTGTGCGAACAGCCCCCCTGCTCAATCCCCCTACGTCAGGATCAGAGAAAGTCAGCGCAAGAGAGACAGAGAAAAGTAAGCTGGGTAGCTTCTCAGCCATCTGTCAATAGCGTCCCTTGTATGAAATCAACTGGGCAAACCAACTGAGGAAGCATGTACCAGAAATTAAAAGACCCATTGTCCGCAGAAACCTGCGAAGCAGCGAAAAATCCGCGATATATATTTAAATATGCTTACATATAAAATCCGCGATGGAGTGAAGCCGCGAAAGGCGAAGCGCGATATAGCGAGGGATTACTGTATATATATATATAGATAGATATATATATATAAATACTGTACATGCAAATATACAGTATATGCAGTATATGTATACAGTATGTATACATATTATATTATATATATATATATATACATACATACACTGTACATAATGTGTGTGTGTGTATGCATTGTGGAGACATATACATATATGATGGGAGGGTCACAAATTCTCTGAATCGGTAAAAAGCACTGGAGCAGGGTGTACTTATCCAATATGCTGCTAGGTATCGGATTTTTTTTCTCTAAGCCACCATGGCAGATTTTCAATACATGATGATGATTGTGTTTTTTGACATTTCGACATTGACAGACTCTTCATGAAGAGCTTTTTCCTATGGAATGTTTAGTTAATATATAAGCTTTTACAATTTATTACAAGTGTGTACTTAAATGGAGTTGTAACAATGAATTACTAAAACATAAAGAAAAGGATTGAAGGTAACTAAAGGGTAAACTAAACGTGGCTTGAGTGAGGTCTGCCTCACCTTATAGAATCCAGTAGCTTGATTTGCCAAGGTTAGAATGAGGTAAATGAGTAACAAACACCCCTCTAGAAAGAGAGGATAAACTAATGGGAAAGCCCAAACAGCCCCCTTATGAAGCAGCGCTAAGACCAATAGGACAATCCTCAAATCACTACCATTATCAAAGCAACATTCAGTAAGTGGGAGAGGTGAAGGGTGCCAGACAATACTGGTGACACTAGATGATTGGATGAAATAATAAAGCTATGCATATTAACAGTGAGATGACATGACATGTATTAGATGAGGTGATGGTAACAGAAAAGCATAAAAGCAAGTGAATTGTATTATTGATGGCTCACTCCAAGGACCGAGCCATTTGCACATATTTATGTGCAATTAAACAATTATTCTGCATCCTCATCTGGTCTCCATGAACGACTTCTTTGAAAACAGAGGAAAGTTTTTTCCACAACATTCCCTGGGGACAAACCGTAACTCAGTGACATTGAATTATTATTATTATTATAACTGCTGTGGCAACAACAGATAAGCATCAGGAAAGAATGTCTGGAGCAGTGGCACACCCTGACAGCACACCTGCACACATCACATTGTCAACAGAGGAATTTTTGACCAAAATCAATGTTGCTGTTGCATCACCCTTCCCATATTCGTCAGATGTCCCTCCCTGTGGCTTTCTTTTTCTCCCTGAAATTAAAATTGAAACTACAGAAAAGAAGATTTGCTATTGTGGAAAGCTTTGCTATCCAGGAAAATATGCAGGAGGCTCCAGACATGGTAACAAAAGATGAATATAGGAAATGTTAACTGGAATGGGAGAAGCATTGCAACAAGTATATTGCATCTCAATGAGCAGATTTTGAAGGTGACTAAAAGGGAATTGTTGTACATTTAATAATAAAGGTTCTTTTTAATTTTTAACCATTCGATTTCCCCTCGTATATACAGTAGAGATATAACTAAGTCCATTTACACTATATATATCTACACAGTCTTATACAGTACAGTATATATCAATCAGCATGTACACACACACACACACATGCACTATATATACAGTATATACCTATCGTGACCTGTAGGGAGAGTAACAGACCCCAAAGCCCAGACACAACCTCACAGGCACAAGTCCCAGGGTCAAAAAAAATGATTTGTTACAATGACCTTCTCCAGAGGCTTCTTGTAAAATACTGGACATAAACACAATACTCTTCTCTCTTGTGCCCTTCCTCCACTTCCCAGGCATGCTTCATCCTCTTCCACCAGGCTACACCTCTAATGGGTGAGGCAGAGTGACTCCTTATATCTAAGACATGGGAGTACTTCCGGTGATGGGACACAGTCACAGGACACAGGACAGGCAGAAATCCCATAAAATAGGGATTGTAAACTGGAGGTCCAAAAATCAAAGTCTAAGTTCAGAGCCAAAGTCAATTCCAAAAAAATCTCAAAATAAAGCACGTAGCTCGCAAAGAGATGGCTCTAATCTCAGATAAATACGAGAGTTGGCTTTTAAGTGGTCATGTTGACTACGTCACCATCGAGCAAACCCGGTGTGTTGCAGGAAAAATTCCCATGACAATGAGCAACATGCTAACTCTGACATAGTGGTGCATGGAAGAAAAACAAAATGGCGTTGAAAAAGACAGGAGGTATTGTAAACATCAAAATACAAAATCTGAATAAAAACTGAGCCCGGAAAACCCTAGAAAATCTGTACATACAGGTACGCTTCAATGCAACAGCAATTGTAATAGTCGTCTTCCCAGTATTGACAATTTCCCTGTTCATAAAAACCCAATCCCCCCCCGATTTCACTTTTATTTATATACCGTTGCCACTCGCAGGAGTCCACACCATGCTGTGATGGTCATCTCATGTCCCTGATCGTCAGCAAACAAAACAAAAACAAAGAAGCGGTGACAAAAATAACGTCAAACACCTGACTCCCTTGACAAATCTGTTTTACAGATCTTGGCCTTATCAATTTGCTGCCTGTGGAGAGTCTCAATGGATCGATTTCCAAGAGTGGCAAGTCTTCCAATTGGTCATATAGTGGGCTGGCATGGAGCACCTATGGAGAACTGGCTGAGATCCACGCATACCTGCTGCGTCTCCATCCTTGGAGCCATTGAATGTTGCTGTTGCAATCTCAAAAGTGTAACTACTCACGTAAGTAAGGAGCACAAGAAGTAAATGAAAGCGTGGCCGTGCTCACAAGCAGCAGATGATCTCTCCAAACACGCTGAAGGAGCTAAATATAAATTACTTGCAATTCACTCTGCTTTATAGCTACTTTGTGGATATCTAAATACAAGAAAGAAGAACAGTGTGACAGATAGTAATTACACCAGACTTTTTTTTCTGATGGCCACTCATCTGTTTTTTCAACTTACTCTTTCACTGCCAGGTCTATTCTGCTAGAGTCACAAGGTCAGATGGGAACCAATCGTAGACCATCAAAGGGCATACGAGGGGTGTTCAATAATTAATCTAGCTGAGTATGAAAGAAAGTAGCAAGCATGTTGAAACAAGTCTAGGGGTGATGTGACGTGTCTCAAGGTTACTCATGCACAGTTGTGGCTCAGTGCGAGTCTAACATTCCAAAAGACAGGAGGACAGGAGAGTCTTTGTGCGAATCAAGTAAGCTTCTTCACAACAATGCGCCGGTTTATATGTCACATCAATTGCAGGCTGCCATCTGAAAATGTGGGTTCCAGAAGCTGAATCATCCACTGTACAGTCCTGACCTGGCTCCCTCAGATTATTTCCTGTTCCGAGTTTTGAAGAAATATCTCCGTGGACAGTGGTTTTCAAGTGATGAAGACGTCAAGGCAGCTGCGACGTTATAGTTTGAAGGTCACATAGAAGTTTTCTTTTCAAAGGGGTTAAAGTCATGGTGGGAAAAGTGGATGAAGTGTATGGAGCTGTCAGGGGATTATATTAAAATTTAAAACAAACATTTTTTGAAAACTCTTCTTTCCTACTGAGGTAGATAAATTATTGAACACACCTTGTACATACTCACCAATCGAGCTAACCAGTCCTCTTTTATGGAATGCAGAACAGTGCAGTTCCACCCAAAAGAGAACCTTCACTCCACTCCAGAGAGTAGTTGAGCCAGTGTAGGGGGGTGCAAATGGAGCAGGTCTACAGCGAAAAAGTGGGTAGAAACCTGATTGGTCATTTGAGCTGATGGAGTTCCAAAAATGACATCAAATGCCTGACTAAGCTGACATTTCAGTTGTACAGATCTTATATTCGCCTCATCAGTATTCTGCCTGTGGGAAGTGTCAGTACATCGATTCCTAAAAATCGCTTCATTGATAGAATTGATCAGCAAGTTCATGGAGCTCAGGATGGATGTGTTGTGAAGGTTACGCCACAATAAAAAGCGAGGGACTCTAGTGCTGTAAAACAGTTAACGCCTGTGCCGTCATTTTCAGCTTTTTCTTCACTTTGTAAGAAATGCCTGTTTGTTCAACAGTCCTACTGTTTTTGCCCACTGCAGCACATGGAAAATGTTGAGAAGAAGTACAATAAAGCTTCAGTGAATCACAAATCATATTTTGTCAAATGATTTATTTGAGATGGGTCCGGCTGCAGACCTCCGCAGCTCCACGATTCAGGAGCTCTGCTGGACAGCCAACTGGATTGAAGGTTTTTGCCACTTGACTTGAGTCTCTTCTCCCCCAACCCTAATCTTAACCATAGTGTAACCAAAATAACCAAATATTAATCTAAGGTGGTAGGATGGTGCACAGATATGGATGAATAATCAGCAAGCATAGGTATCTTTATCAGATAGAAACCTAGAATGATATATAAAAGGCAAAGCCCTCACTGACTCATCACTTATTCTCCCACTTTCCATATACAGTAGGTGGGAAGCTGAAATTTCACGTGCTCATGTCCTATTGCAACACCCCAAGAGGGGAAACGGGTGTGCCCCCTAAACGGTATATATAGATAGGGGAAACCCCTCCTCACTATGTCTGCGACTTCCAATATACATAGGAAGCCCAAATTTCCCATGCTCATCCTTTACACTGTACTTACAAACGTTGAGTATGTTTCATTTCGTGTTGTGCCCCGTAACAAACTTTCGAAAATAACGTCTTCTTTTTGGCAGTTATCACCATTATGCCGTAAGGAACTTTCGTAACTGACCTCTCCTTTTGGTGGTTTCATTCCTTATTTCAGTTAACAGAGGATTTATTTCATGGCAGAGAGGCACAGGGGCCGCCCCCAGACCCCTTCCTTTTTCCGCACGGCCGCTGTCCACGCACCTACCACGTTGTTGGCTCCCTGCCTATATACATTAATGACATCCCAAGCTCATGTGCCTCCTCACTCGCTTCCTTATTTTCCTCAGCTGTTCGTCGTATTCACTGCTCCCTTCTTCTTTAGTCCACCGCTTCAAGCCTGCTATTGTTCGCCTTGCTTCACGTCTTCTTGCTGGTGACTCCTACCTTTTCACTTACTCCACCGCTTCAAGGCTGTCATTGTTGGCCTTCCTTACTTGCTCACATACGTCTTCCTGGTGCTGACTTCTTCTTTTCACTCCCTGCTCCACTGCTTCTCGCCTTCCTTCATACTTTCTTTCTCAACGGGTGCAAGTTTACCGTGAATAACATGTCTATTCCAGTGATCACCGTCGATCACAATTTCACCGATCAGTACCCAGTGGTTTCCATACCCCAAGATTGCCCCTGCCTCTTACTGCAAACGTCGTTTACAAAGAAATCCTTACATCCTAAAAATTTCCATATCTCATACATTTACAATCATAAATTAAACTCTTAACAATCATCAAATTCACTCTCAATACTAAAATAAGCCTACGACAATTACATTGACAATCATGTTACGTTATTTTTAAAATGTTTCCTTTTCTTTTTCATAACTATTTTAACACACTACTTCTCCGCTGTGAAGCGCGGGTATTTTGCTAGTATGATATAAATTGGTTGAACAGTTCCTGTTATACAAATGAGCGACTTCGACCATCTTTTTGCCTCGATTATTTTCACTTTTGTTTCCATCGTTAATGTTTGACACTTTTTAGTATTGCATCACTGCTGCTTTTACGCTAAATTCCAGACATCCTGAGCTTGAAATAAAGCGTGTTAACTCAACGGAAACAAAAATAAATGGCCAAAAGTATAACCACGTGTAGAGGATGCACGCACGTGACTGAAAATGTGAGCAATAATAGCGTGGGTTTTGTACTCTGCCCAGCGCCAGACATGCGAACTAACTTATGCGCTGCCTCAAAATTTGAAGTTATGGTACAGTTTTTAATTTTTCACTGATTTAAACAATTTTTAATTTATTGAACACTAGCAAAATACCCGCGCTTCGCAGCGGAGAAGTAGTGTGTTAAAGAGGTTATGAAAAAAAAAGGAAACATTTTAAAAATAACGTAACATGATTGTCAATGTAATTGTGTTGTCATTGTTATAACTGTTGCTGTCTTTTATATATATATATATATATATATATATATATATATATATATATATATATTATATATATAATATACACACACACATAAACATTTATATACATATACATATATATACATATCTACATATACACATCTACATATATATACACACATACATAAACACACACATAAGACTTACTGACTGAAACGGGCTTTCATTGACAATCATGTTACGTTATTTTTAAAATGTTTCCTTTTTTTTTCATAACCTCTTTAACACACTACTTCTCCGCTGCGAAGCGCGGGTATTTTGCTAGTATATATATATATATATATATATATATACATATACACACATACATGCAGTTTTAATAACACAGAAATCAATATAAACATTAACATCATTATCATATGATAATATGAAGTAATATATAAGAAGCACATTTCATATAAATATAAATTATTAAACAGTAAAATCTTCTTCTGTAATTTGCTACCGTGGCAATTTGTGTGTCTGTCCAGGATTTTAAATGACCTGTAGCTCGCAAACCGTTTCATCTATACACTTGAAATGTGGTACACATATAGTACGTCACGTCTACTATCCACTTTATGGGTGATGATCGTTTTACTCTTTTTATCTTTATTTTATTTTATTGTAGAATCAACTCCTATCTGCGCACAGCAGGGCAGCCGTGGGCGGATGCGTATGGTGTATTCACTCCATGTTATCGTGCATTGCGCTGTCAGTGGTATTTTGATAAAAGAATTTGAACAACATATAAGAAGCGTATAAATTATTAAACAGTAAAACATTAAAATTTAAGAAGTAAAGTTACATTAAGTAGTACTGCAGTGCCTTCGGGTATACCTCATTTTTTGTTTGCCCATTACATGCTTAAATGTACAGTGGAACCTCGAGATACGAGCACCTCTGTATACGAGAAATTCAAAATACGAGGAAAGTATGAGCGAAAAATTCAGCTCTAAATACGAGCATTGGTTCGCGTAACGAGCCACGAGCCAGGCTGTGGGTATAGCTCGTGGCTTAGCAAGGGGGCGTGGTAGCAGTTGCGAGCCGCGATCTGCGGTGTCTGCGTTTCTCGCTTAAGTGCACAGGTGGGAAACTGCCCACATCCATGATTGTTCCTGTGGCTGATGGGCTGCAGCTGCCATGTCCTCCCCGCATATATAGAGAAGCGCGAGCCGGTTAAGGGGGAGAAAAAGTAAAAGAAAAGAAAGAGAAAGAGAGAGAGAGAGAGAGAGAGAGAAAGAGAAGGCAGGCAGGCAGGCAGGCAGGCAAGTGCAGGCTCGCGCAGGCTCGCGTGTAGCTGAACAGGCTCGCCAAACAGCTGAAGCAGGACGGTGTAGAGAAGGTCAGCTGCATTAAGAGTGTCTCGCCTGTTGCAGAGCCCGCATGGGAGAAGCAGGTGAGACGCTAACAGAGAAGAAGCACCGGGGATTGTCATCTGTTTTTAAAGACTGCTTCTTGTTGACGTTTTAACCTCGTGTTAAAGGATTGTTATTCTTGTGTATTTTAAACCTCCACTTCACAACTGTTTTAAGGATTATTTATTTAAAGATTTATTGAATGCTCTACTGCACTTTGGACACCTGTTTTGATTCTTTTAATAATCAGTTATATTATTTACCAGTGTTATTTATTAAAGGTAGACTACAGTATATATAATTTATCAGTGTTATTTGTTAGGAAAATTGATTTTTATGTTAATATATTTGGGGTGCAGAACGGATTAACTGGATTTCCATTATTTTCAATGGGGAAGTTTGTTCTAGATACGAGAAATTCGCTATACAAGCTCAGTTCTGGAACGAATTAAACTCGTATCTAGAGGTTCCACTGTATAAATTTTTTGGTGCACCTACCCGAGAACACGCGACATATAACCGAGCGTGGGAGAAGCATGGATTTTAAACACGCATTGAGTTCATCTGCTGGTCTCCCTCGTGGAATAACTGGTAATGTTTCACTAAAATGTACAGCGAGTAAAACGACATTACCTCCTATTTTTTTTTTTACGATCTCTGAGATCTTGCTTTTTTCGGTTCAAGGCTTCATAAGCTCTTTTATGTTGTATGGTGTACTTATCCCAAACCATCATCTTTGAATGTTGCAAGACTTTCGCCTTGTATGTAGATCGGGGTAATTACATTCATTGCATTCCTAGTCTGAATCACAATCTGATTGTATGGGTGGTTACCTGGCACTGTAGGGTTGCCACCCGTCCTTTAAAATACGGAATCGTGCCGAGTTTGACAATGAAATTGCGCGTCCCGTTTTGAATCAATACTGGACGGGATTTATCCCGTATTTTTTTTATCATTTTTTTTTTAAAGCAGCGTCTCATGCAAATCATCCCACACGCATTTTATGAAGATGCCTCCTTTCCTAGTTTTGATTGGGTAATACTTGATGTCATCGTTAGTTTGATTGGTGTTTTTAACTGTCCAGTGAGGAGGGCGTGTCTTTTAAGTACAGTCTGCAAAGTGTTGGCACTGAGATGTGGCGTCAGCGCCATACTTGAAGCCCCTAACGTTGCGGTCAGCAAGTCGGCTAACATCCGCCATGTGCCGTCTTTCAGTTGCGAGAAGCAGATCATAGAATGGTTGAAACTGTTGCCCCTAACGTTGTGCCACGGCGTGTGGTTCGTTTATACCTCGTGTCTTCTCATTAAAGTTTTATCTCGCGAATATGTTATTGCAATCCGCAGCGGGAGCGTTTCTATAAAGTTAATTTAAACTTACGTTTTACACCGTGCTTTGTTTCCCTTATGAACATGCTTGTATGCTTAACTCGCTCCGTTCTCAATTGTTTAATAAATTTTTTGGTCTTCGCTGTTTGCGGCTGTTCCTCCATTTCCCCCCTACTTCGTTGTTTTATCTCGCGAATATGTTATTGCAATCCTTAACGGGAGCGTTTCAATAAACTGATTGAAAATAGTTTTGCATTTACCTTTTTAGTAAAAGGCGAGCTTTTAAGCCTGAGAAATCACCGCGTAAATGCAGACGTTTAATTGGACATGTGTTAATATGTATGGTTACACAGTATTAAAAGACAGTGAACAACGTCAGTTACCTTTGTTCCCGCGTTTGATAAAAGGTGAGCTTTTAAGCCTGAGAAATCACCCCGTAAATGCACACGTTTAATTGCACATGTGTTAATATGTATGCTTACACAGTATTAAAAGACAGTCAAAAATTAACGTCATTTACCTTCGTTCCCGCGTGTGACTCGTGCTGTAAATCTCTTCCTTGTTTTTAGTTCACATGATTACGTAGGAGGCGTGATGACACGATACGTGACTCCGCCTCCTCCATTACAGTGTATGGACAAAAAATATGTTCCAGTTATGACCATTACGCTTTGAATTTCGAAATGAAACCTGCCTAACTTTTGTAAGTAAGCTGTAAGGAATGAGCCTGCCAAATTTCAGCCTTCCACCTACACGGGAAGTTGGAGAATTAGTGATGAGTCAGTCAGTGAGTGAGTGAGTCAGTCAGTCAGTGAGGACTTTGCCTTTTATTATTATAGATGCACGTTCGCATCTCTGAAAGTTCATAATTTGAAGGTTTGTAATTTGAAGGTTCGTATGTAGAGCTTTACTGTGTAGTGAATATATTTGTATGTAAATCTAAAAGAATCCTCCAGTTGTCCCTCTCTGAGCTGAAGTTCAAGGACATTATTTATGTGTATTTATTTATATGAAATTAGAGCACAGAACAAATTGTTTCCAGATTACTAAAACCGGAGCTCTGACAGATTAAGCAACTCTCTTCAACACACAGGCAGCGTCGAGGAAGCATGTAGTTATTTATAGCGCCTTTCCAAAGTGCACGTCATCCTTAACTGATATTTTTTTTTCATTTTGTACTACATGAGTGCTAGTTGGTGAGGTGATGGCGTGAATGGAACCGACAACCTCATGAATTTCCCTCCAGTGCTTTAGAGACGGCAGCACTCTGTTTGCTCGACGTGGAAGAACTCAATTTTTCAATCCGCATAAATCAAATTCAGGGCTGCAGTGAGGCAGAAACATGTCTTGGCACCACTGGGCACACAGCAGTGACTGAACTAGAAATGGGTTGCCATCACAGGGCACACTCGATTATAAAATACAGTCATATGAAAATGTTTGGGAACCCCTCTTAATTCTTTGGATTTTTGTTTCTCATTGGCTTAGCTTTCAAAGTAGCAACTTCCTTTGAATATATGACATGCCTTATGGAAACAGTAGTATTTCAGCAGTGACATTAAGTTTATTGGATTAACACAAAATATGCAATATGCATCATAACAAAACTAGACAGGTACATAAATTTGGGCACCTCAACAGAGATATGACATCAATATTTAGTTGAGCCTCCTTTTCAAATCTAACAGCCTCTAGACGCTGTCCTCCTCTAGCCTTTGATGAGTGTCTGGATTCTGGATGGAGGTATTTTTGACCATTCTTCCATACAAAATCTCTCCAGTTCAGTTCAATTTGATGGTTGCTGAGCATGGACAGCCTGCTTCAAATCATCCCATAGATTTTCGATGATATTCAAGTCAGGGGACTGTGACGGCCATTCCAGAACATTGTACTTCTCCCTCTGCATGAATGCCTTTGTAGATTTTGAACTGTGTTTTGGGTCATTGTCTTGTTGGAATATCCAACTCCTATGTAACTTTAACTTTGTGACTGAGGCTTGAACATTAACCTGAAGAATTTGTTGATATTGGGTTGAATTCATCCGACACCTCGACTTTAACAAGGGCCCCAGTCCCTGAACTAGCCACACAGCCCCTCAGCATGATGGAACCTCCACCAAATTTGACAGTTGGAATGCTGTGTTCTTCTTCTGCCATGCAAAGCGCTTTTTGTTCTGACCAAATAACTCAATTTTTGTCTCATCAGTCCAAAGCACTTTGTTCCAAAATGAATCTGGCTTGTCTAAATGAGCATTTGCATACAACAAACGACTCCGTTTGTGGTGTGAGTGCAGAAAGGGCTTCTTTCTCATCACCCTGCCATACAGATGTTCTTTGTGCAAATTGCGCTGAATTGTAGAACGATGTACAGATACACCATCTGCAGCAAGATGTTCTTGCAGGTCTTTGGAGGTGATCTGTGGGTTGTCTGTAACCATTCTCACAATCCTGCGCATATGCCGCTTGTGTATTTTTCCTGGCCTGCCAGACCTGCTGGGTTTAACAGCAACTGTGCCTGTGGCCTTCCATTTCCTGATTCCATTCCTTACAGTTGAAACCGACAGTTTAAACCTCTGAGATCGTTTTTGTAGCCTTCCCCTAAACCTTGAGACTGAACAATCTTTGTTTTCAGATCTTTTGAGAGTACTCTCATACATCACTCATAAAATAAAAGGTGGGCGCTTTTGCTAAGATTTTAAGAAGTGTTTTTTGAATGTTGATTGATGAAAAGCGCCCACGCTTTTATTTTACGAGTGATGTATGAGAGTACTTTTTAGTACACTTTTTAACTTAATATAAGCATGGTTTTTAAAAAGTATTTTTTATACAGTATATATTATTTTCAACTTTTTAGTCTTAGGTTTGTTTATTATAATGTTGTAATCAATATTTTAACACTTCCTTTAATATTTCTATCTGTTACTAGCGCCATCTATTGGTGAAATCTTGAACTATTCTTCATATGAAAATTTCATTTCTTAATTAACATGGATTAATTAATCAATTAGTGATTCATGTATTGTCATCAGAAGTGAGTAAGTGTGCAAAATTTCAAGTCATTCGGACAATAGGAAGTGAGTTAAATATCGATTACAAGATTTGTACCAGACAACAAAAAGGGGAAGTTAAAATAAGTGTGGTAATAATAATAATAATAAGAAGAAGAATAAAAAGCCAATTTAGAGCCACCGCTAAACAAACAGGTCTCTGAAGGGTGGCTTGAAAAACAAAAGAAAGCAAAGACGTGGAGGAAGATGGAGCAGGTCCACAAACGGTTTCCAGCCCGCTGTATTCTTTTGTGAATGTGGGTGGTATTTCCTTTTCATTTTTATTTATTCCATCAAAATTCCTTTTCCAGAAAACTATAAAGCAAACTTTTCTCATAGTCCGACAGGACTTGGTAACAAGCCTTCCATTTTTAACACCACTTGTTTCGTCTTAGTGTAAAGGACAGGAACGTGCAGCTGCAACATTTTCCACAATTCATTTTGTCCTTTTCTATTTACTCGGGTCGGGTTTCCTTTAAGAATAACAACAACGACATATTCACACTTTTCTTTCGTTTTTCTCGTTTCAAATCATTCAAACTAAACTGTGGCAGACTGGGTTTTTTTTTGTTAAGTATTTGGATACATTTTGAACCGACATTACTCATTCATCAGAAAATAACTGCCAAAGCCAAATGAAATGGAGCTACTTCATTTAAATGCTAATTCCTATGGATTTAAAATCATGCGCTTCTTCTGCTTCCTTTTGGAGAAATAATACAGGATAGCTGAATTCAGGTCACTTAAAGCTATGAAAATTAATTACAACATTTTCCTCTGCCTATAATCGAGAGATATTACCGAGATCTGAGACACACTGTAGTGAAAGCGTTCCGTTTATGAACCGGCCAGCCCCTCAGACACTGCCTGGGTACGGCCAACTTGTAAATGCCTTGTTTGTCTCTGCCTTTCTTCTTTTGGAGACGGCAACTGCTTAAAGCACAACACGGCATCTTGCTAACAGGACAAGACTGAAGTGTTTTTGAGTTGAGGTATTACGGTATGACGGTTCAGGGGACCTGCTAATTGAAAGAAACGATTATACTGCTCCTTGGGCGCAAATCCAACACCTCACTGCGCTCCTCACACGGTTAGGGGGGTCAGAGACTTAAAAACAAAATGAAGAGAAGAAAGAAAAAAACACTTCAGTTATACAGGAGGGAGAACCTCTCAGTTAAACATGAGCAGCCTCAAGCTGGCTCTGCTACAAAAGACTGCAACACAATAACGTCTGACTGTAATGCCGCCACTGGTGCCACATCGCACGATCCAACTGATGTTACATTACTACAAATAATAAGAAGAGTAATAAATGAGTAGGCAATGCAAAGAGCACATTTCCAATAAGAAGAAAGACAGGCTCTCCAAAGGTCACACAATACCAACCACTGAAAGATTTCTGAACTGATGGAACACATAGAAATGGAGTCTCATCTCCTACTACAGCATGCCATGGCGGTAGCTCGAGCTCGCTGTAATGCATCTGTTCTTAACCTCCTTGATTTTTCCTCTGCTTTGAGACGGTTAACCATCAGATCCTCCTTGCCACCCTCTCTAACTTGGCATCCCTCAGACTACTCCCTGATGGTCTGAATCTTAACTCTTTATGTCGTAAAGAGGTTCAAAAACATTGGCACGGTACACGTGCAGAGCAGGTTAGAGATAATGGAAGTACGAAAATTCGAAAGTCTCAAAAAAAGGATAGTAAATATCGCATTAGCGCAAACAAATGGAAATTATTACTCGGTGAAATAACGGAACAGCAAAAAGAGATCGAATATATTGTTCGGGTTTAAATTTTTAAGTCGGAGACTTGTAGATCGTCTAATTCGTGTTTCCATCAGGAAAAAAAAAAGTAGTGCTTCTTCCCAATGAAGAGGCGTATCCGCGAGAATTAAAGGATTTGTTGTTTGGTGAAAGTGAAATCCCGCGAGAGAAATCATTTCTCATTTGTGTGTATGCTATTGTCAGACATATTTCTTGTAGAGAGAAAGAAACGATATTTACTCATGGGAAGTTACACATTGCATTGTCACGATGTAATTCCAAACATGGAAACAAAATTCAATGCGATATTGACGAAAAGGTAAAAGCAAAAGGAGATTGAATATATGGACATAGGTGATATGACAGAAGTGCGCCGTGCAAGATGCAGATCACGTGGCATGTCAGCAGCAGCAAGCCAGCAGCTGATCAAGCAAAGAGGAGGTAAAAAAAACTGTATTTGTTTCCTATTGTATCACCGTTTAAGAGGGGGTTTCGGAGGAGCGATCGCGTCTTCTTGGGGTGCGTTGAGCCCCCTTCTCCATAACACGAGCGGCAGAGACACAAATTGGCCAGGGGGCGGCGGGGTGTTTGGTTTGGAATTGGTTAAGAAGGTGGACGCAGGGAAACACGGAGCAAATATTTTTGCATTTATTACATACAGGTAATGCGGCTAGTAAGTAATAAAGTAGGTCAGTCAGGTCAGGCTGGGGAGCATGGACTGGTACAGCACATTGCTGCACCCACCACACAACAAAACAGCTCAGGATCCTGGTTATGTGTTACATGAGTGTCCCCTTGGCCTGGTCCAGCCACTCAGGTTGTCAACAATGAGAATCCTGTGAACCGGATCACCCTTGGGGAATAGCGCCACATGGCCGTAGTGCCATAACTGACGCTCCCTCACAATGCAGGTAATGTGCCTCATTTGGGACTCCATGAGCAACACAAAGTCAAACCAGAGGTACCCAAGGATTCTCTGGAGAGATACAGCACTGAAGGAGTCCGGTCTTCGTCTCAGGTGACTAGATAGCGTCCATGTCTCACAACCACATAGCAAGACGGAAAACACAAGGACTCTAAAGACTTGGACCTTCGTCCTTTTGCAGATATCAGGAGTGCCACACACCCCTGTCCAGCGACCTCATGACCCCCCATGCTCTCCCAATCCATCTACTGACTTCATAGGAAGAGTCACCAGAGACGTGAATGTCACTGCAGAGGTAAGTAAACCTCTCGACAAGGTCGACACTCTCTCCGCAGACAGACACACTGCTGATGGCCGTGTCTAGGTCATTAAAGGCCTGGATGTTGGTTTTTATCAGGACACTGGCCAGCCCAGACACTCAGACCCCTCACTCAGTCTCTCGAGAGCCCCAATCAGAGCCTCCATTGACACCATGAAGATCACAGCATCATCTGTAAAGTCAACATCAGTGAATCTTTTTTCTTCATTTTTTTCAGTGTTTTCATTTCACGGACATTTTCAGTGCAAATATCAAGTTACACACAAAATTAGGTTACAAATGTTCACAAGAATGGAGTTCATTCATCATCTGAGGCCCTCCTGTATAATATAATATAATATAATATAATATAATATAATATAATATAATATAATATAATATAATATAATATAATATAATATATGTGTAGCTTAAATCACTGTTCCTGCTATTAGATAACTGCAGTAAGTGTAATCAGCACACATAAGCAGACAGTCACCTGCAAGGCCACATTCAAAGATCCAACATGAAGCCGCTCACGTCTGGAGATTAAAGCAAACCCTGCCTGAAACTCGCTTCATTATTCAAGAGCTCCTCTTGAAATGCGATATTTGATTTGATTGCGGCTTTTATGTTTGTGTGCAGAAAAGCGAAGGCAGGCTGTTGTCTGTTTTAAGATGACTTAATTGCTCTCTGCCAAAGCCATAACTGAACAAGCTTACATACGGACTTCTATGTTTTGCACTGGCCTTTGAGCTGGAAGTCAGGAGCACTTCATCTTGAATGATTTTAGCTACAAGGATACACGGCTGGGCTACGCGAGTAAATTCATTCATTAATAAAATGCCCTGACATCCAACGCAGGGCTGGTCCTGCTTTATACCTGCTGCTGCTGCTCAGATAGGCCGCGAGGAGAGGTTAGGAGCACGCGCTGATACCACATGACAAACCAACTCAGGATCCCACATTAGGACCCGAGTGCAGCCATGCAACGGTTGACACCTCAGCACCACACTAGTTAAGATGGAATAGAACCAGTGTGAGTTTTTTTATGGTGGCTGGAGTGCCAATTCTTCCACCAATCCCCCAGGTTTTTCCCTGTAGGTTGGAGGGCCTACATGCAGGGTTGGATGCAGATTAACGTCATACCCAGGACAGAGCAATTGCAAGTTAAGGGCCCTGCTCAAGTCAATTTTTGGCATTTACGGTCGGGATTTGAACTGGCAACCTTCCGATTGACAGTGCAAATCACTAATCTCAGAGCCACCACTACGCCCATATTGGCCATGGCCCCGTATTAATATATACTGACAAACGTATGCTCAGAGAATGGCTGATTAAATTTTGATTTATTTACAATAAGTACCGAAGACATTAATACAGTCAGTCAGTCATTCTCAAACCCTCTATATCCTAACACAGGGTCACGGGGGTCCACTGGTGCCAATCCCACCCAACACAGGGCACAAGGCAGGAACCAATCCCGGGCAGGGTGCCAGCCCACCACAGAGCACACACCCACACACCAAGCACACACTTGGGCCAATTTAGGATCGCCAATCCACCTAACCTGCATGTCTTTGGACTGTGGGAGGAAACCCACGCAGACACGGGGAGAACCCGGGAAGCAAACCCAGGTCTCCCAACTGCGAGGCAGCAGCGCTACCCACTGCGCCACCGTGCCGCCTCTATCTGTCTATCTAAATAGTATTGTATTATATTGTATACAGGGCGGCACGGTAGCGCAGTATGGAGACCTGGGTTCGCTTCCCGGGTCCTCCCTGCGTGGAGTTTGCATGTTCAACCCCTTGTCTGAGTGGGTTTTCTCCCACAGTCCAAAGATATGCAGGTTAGGTGCATTGGCGATCCTAAATTGTCCCTGGTGTGTGTGTGTGTGCCCTGCGGTGGGCTGGCACCCTGCCCGGGGTTTGTTCCTTCCTTGCACCCTGTGCTGGCTGGGATTGGCACCAGCAGACCCATATGACCCTGTGTTGGGATATAGCGGGTTGGAAAATGACTGACATACTGTACATACATAATAATGTATGAATTATTAAATTATATATTTGGGATGTGATCGGAGGAGACTTTCCATGTATGCCAGACTCTAAATAAATCATAAGAATCAATTCACTTGTGGGTAGTTTGAAAGAACCAGATACAGTCAGTCAGTCATTCTCCAACCTGCTATATCCTAACACAGGGTCATGGGGGTCTGCTGGTGCCAATCCCACCCAACACAGGGCGCAAGGCAGGAATAAATCCCGGGCAGGGTGCCAGCCCACCACAGGGCACACACCCACACACCAAGTACACACTAGGGACAATTTAAGATCGCCAAAGCATCTAACCTGCATGTCCAGTGGGAGGAAACCCACGCAGACACGGGGAGAACATGCAAACTCCACGCAGGGAGGACCCGGGAAGCGAACCCAGGTCTCCTAACTGCGAGGCAGCAGCGCTACCACTGTGCCAACGTGCCGCCCGACATTAATAAATTTACTAACATATTCATTTGCATGTACCTTTTTTGTTTTAATTGAACTTAATTGATTTCAAATAAATCTTGATTCCAAGAGGTAAGTAATACACAAACAGATCTAATGAGGAGAAGCAGGATAATTAGATTTTATTGACTTCAAGTTGCACAGTACTGGGGTGCAGAGGTAAGGACCATCACCTCACAGTTCACATGCCTGCTGTGACCCCTCATGAAGTGACGTCCCCTACAGGCCCCTCTTATTAATTAGGCACTTGTGTTTTGCATTTGGTTATCGGCCCTCAGGAGCTCCCTTACAACCTCTGCCTCTGTGCCATGGCATTAGCTCAGGACTCTGTGTGTTATGATAGATGGACTAGCAGGAATTTTTTTTTTTTTTTGAAAAGGACCAGAAGTTAGGCTGTAGTCAGAAGGCGAAAAGAATCGAAACTGAAAGATCAAGAAATTAAACATCAACATAAAAAGAAGAGGCCAAAATCAAGGTCAAAAAATAACAAGCGAGGGGGCAGCACCAAAAAAGACTATTAAGAAATCAATTTTGAGGATAAATACAAGAAAATTCAACAAAAAGGGTTTTCTGTCTGCAAACTCAAAAAAAACCAAACTGTTAACCCATCGGGTCACAACCTTCTAGAACGACGCAGTTACTGACCTAACAGCAGGAGAAACAAATAGCGCCCTCCATAAACAACCAAAATGGCGTCAATGATGGTGCTAAATATTTCACAGCACATGAAACAAGCAAAGATTCAATCAACTAACTTCAGAATTAAGTTGCTGTCCTGAGAAAAGAGAGAGAGAAAAAAACAACAACAACATACCTGTAAGAATGTAAACGAATAAACACCCATAAAATATTTAAAACAACAGAACTCTTGTGCCCTCTGTTTTGCTTTCCATTCATTTTGTTGGTGTGTTTTGTGGTCATTTCATCTTGAACTTTTTGTTTTTTCAGGTTTCTAATTTTGGTTTGTTATACCGAATCAGGTTCTTAGATTTTGGTTTTGTTATAATTTCGGTATTTATGTCGGCATTTTCTTTAAGTTCTTGGATTCTTTTTCTGTTTAAGTCTTGATTTTGAATCCTTTTTGTATTTTAAAATGTAGACTTTTGAATTTTTCATTCTTTAATGTTTCAATTACATAATTATTTTTAATGTTTCAATTAATTAACTTCAGTTGTTAAAAATCTGTTATGCCGTGGCCAGGGTTTTTTCTACTGATTTCCCTCTCCCCTTGGAAAAAAAAAATCACAACACCAGGAAAGATTTAAGCTCCCTGAAATTGTGAATTGGACTAACTGGGTTCAGAACTGCTCAGTTGTAAAAGGTACTTAATGATAGTGTGACATTAATGAATTATTTCACACTAGCTGTGCTACTCTTCTAAGATGGGTTGAAATCTAAGTAATCGACGTACACCCCCATGCATGTGGTTCTGTTATATGGCATTTGGTATGGAATTTGTAAAAGCAGTGCAAATGTGTTATCTGTTGGAATGACAAATGCAATTCATTTTATGACTAATAATGTCTGTGCTGCACCATCTGTTGGAATGACAGACACATAGCAACTGGATGGAGACACAGACAGACACCCAGACACATATCCTTTTATTAATGTTGATTATAATGGCTGTGCAATCAAAATTAACAAGCTGAGTGCTCTTACTGTTGTACAAGGCTGGCAGTTCAATGTCCACCACAGACATTTTGTGACTTTGTCACTTTACTTGGAGCAAAATATGGAACAAAAAGTCAGGTTCTGAGGTAACATACACTGCAGTGGGTGTTAAAAATGAAATAAGGATAGACAGATTGCATTCTGGCTTAACTTCTGTGCCTTGTGCTTTCATGTCCTCCCTCTGCTTATGTGGTTTCATCTGAGGATATTGTGTACCGCAGCATCTACAGACATGCTGTTAGACTGACAGTTTGCTCATAGCTAACCAGACGTGGTCCACGTCAGTGAGTGTGCCCTTCACTATCCCATCACCCATGGTAAGCTCCTGCATTGCTCCCAGTGCCTCCAGGATTGGCTCCAGCCTCCCTGTAGCTACATGCTGGAGGAAGTGGGATCAGAAAACAGTTATATATGAATGATTACAAATTGAAAAGGAAGAGGAGTGCTTATTTTGATTTACTGCCGACAGTGGGTTAATACTGGGAGACATTAAATAGTTTGACTCTGACTAAATTCATTAGAAATTGTGACAACTGTAATTGGAATGGACTGACTGCAATTAAAGTGTTATGTAATCTCAAGTGATAATTGCTGCGGTCCCAGGATAATGACTTATTTCAGCTCCATACAACATGCTAGCTATCATTCATTTCATCTCATTCTCAAGCCTGCTTAATCCAGCTCAGGGTCAGAGCCTATCCCGGCAGCACAGTGCGCCAGTCCAACGGTGGGTTCATTTGCACACCCACTGGCACACTCACAAAGGGCCTACTGGGGATCAGCTCACTTTTCAATAGCTCTCCCTGCAGGCTAACATCTGAATCCTTAAACCTCGGATATTCTGTCTTCTTCTTCCTATTTATCTACAATCATCCATCTTCCAAAGCCCTTCCTCTCCACTTCCTCTTTTCAGGTGCTACAAAACACAATGTCAGCAGCACAACGCAGCACCAGGGGGACTGGCCTTTGATCCCAAAGACTTGGCACATCCATCAAAAGATCAAAGACTAAAGATCCATGGTGCAGACCTCCTCTAACTGGGGTCTCGTCTGTTACGCCAGCACTCCTTTCACTCTTGTCCTCACTCCCTCATATATATCCTAGACAACTCTCATATATTTCTCTGGTACTCTTTTCTGTCTCACATGCACCTTCAGGCTCTTGACGTGGTACTCAATCATAAGCTTTGTGGAGACTGGCTCGGACACAGACAGGCAGACACGCTCATGTCACCCAACACACGTTTATTATACATATTTACAAAGTCCTTATGCTTACAAACCCCAAAGACCCCAAAGTCCTGGCCACACAACAATGCCTTTTCTCTCTTCAGGCCGCCTCCTTGCCTTCCTCCCGACATCATCCAACTTCCACCCGACTCTTGTCTCCGTCTGAAGGGAGGCGGCCCCTTTTATACACACCCGGATGTGCTCCAGGTGCTCCCCGGCAATCTTCCACTGGCACTCCCCAGTGTGGCGGAAGTGCCGGCTGCGTACCCGGAAGCACTCCATGTGTCCCCTCTTTTCTTCCCCCCAGCACTTCCAGGTGTGGCGGAAGCGCTGGGGTCCAGGGTTCCCAAGGCATCAGGGCGCCCCCTGGCGGTGGTCACGGGCCCCTACAGGGTAGAGTTCCCAAAGCAACCAGGGCGGTCGCCCCTTCGTGGTCTGGAGGAGGCACAAGCCCTCCTCCGGTCCTTCTGGGCATCCCAGACGGGCATGAACCCCAGCTGGGTGCCACACCTTTCTCTAAATTAATAAACACCATATATAAACCTTTCTGTTTTTCACAATGCCTCTCAATGTGAAGACTGCATCAGTTGTTCCTCTCTCTGCCATAATGCCAGACTGCTCCTTCCCTATGGTGGTCTCTTCCCTAAGCCTTCTCTCTATAACTCTTTCTCAAATTTTCATTGTATATGATATCAGCTTTATCTGTCTATAGCTTCCACAGTCATGAATGTTGCTGTAATAAGAATATAAGTTTAATGTCACTGTGCTCTGTACAAAAAATATTTTATAAATCCACTCACATGTACAGGCCAGATTCAGCACACGGGCCTCATCATTTAGAACTGCTAGGCAAGCATTAGAAGACAAAAAGGGACAACTACGAAAATGGGCATTGTACTATTTCTGTGTGCATGAAATGGAATCCTCTCTTTGCCTTGTTTGGAATGGCATGATTTACCTAAGTAAGAGCCTGCACATGGAGAAAGGGGATAAAGCCTTGGAACATTGCCTGACACACCTTGAAGCCGGTGGACAGATGGAAGATTACTTCATCCGATGGTGAAACTCCTTCCAGCGCAGCGACGAAAAGGGCAGACTGTATACATTGAGATCCCACCTTGGTAATTGTCTTGCCATTGGCTTCCTTTCGTCTGTTATGCCACGTAAATCGTCATTAAAGAAAGCTAAGTTATTTTCTCTTATGTAATTTCTTACTGCCGTATCACTATGGGAGGGATATTGCAGTTTTTACATTATACAGTAATCCCTCGCCACTTCGCGGTTCACTTTTCGCGGATTCACGACTTCGCGGATTTTATATGTAAGCATGTCTAAATATATAACGCAGATTTTTCACTTCTTCGCGGGTTTCTGCGGACAATTAGTCTTTTTACTTCTGATAGTTGCTTCCTCAGTTGGTTTGCCCAGTTGATTTCATACAAGAGATGCTATTGGCGGATGGCTGAGAAGCTACCCAATCAGAGCACGCAGTTAAGTTCCTGTGTGCTGCTGATTGGCTCAGCGACGCAGCGCTGCATTAACCAGGAAGTCTCATCTCATCTCACTCATTCAACATTAACGTGCTCTTTATACTGCATTCAGGGGATCATCACTTTCATCGTCATCATTTTTACTGCGCAGCATATTCATCACGTCATATATAGCTACGTGTACTTCGCTATACAGTAAGTGTAAACTTATCTACCGATTTCATATTGCTTAGCAGTTGTCCCTGTTATTAATAGAGTAAAGGGTGGGTTGTAAACAATACAGGGAGGGTTTAAAAACGTCCAAATACACGTTAAATAATTAAATAAATATGGTGTCCCTACTTCGCGGAAATTCAGTTATCATGGTCGGCCTTGGAACCTATCTCCCACGATAAGTGAGGGATTACTGTATCTATATACAGGTAAAATTCTGTTACAACGAATATCTTAACAACGAAATTTTCATTACAACAAAGTATTTTTATGGTCCCGACAGTTTCCCCATATGACACGAGTCTACAGAAATCTTGTTACTAAGAAGTACATTCAGCAGATACCATCATTACAACAAAGTGACCTTGAAATGCTTGAATGAATCATCCACCGAGCAGTTAGTTCTGTGGTCGCAGCTCAGTTGTGCACAACGATCCCCAAACAGAAACATTGTAAACAAAAATTTCTTTCTTCGGACTTTCCTCGTACTGTTTTTTGTTTTTTTTTTTTGCTGTTTTTTGTTTTTGGTGGTTTTCAGTAATACCTTTTGCTTATTGCTTGCCAACATTTGAAAAACATTCATTGCAATTTAACTCATTGTCACCCTCCTATAGAAACAGCAGACACGAAAAAACGATAAGAGTTTATATTAGAAAAAAAAAGTAAATTTTTGCAGCTCTCGATTGCGGCAAAAAGAAAAAAAGACGTTTCCAGTGAATTCGGAATTTCTCCATTGACCCTGTCAACTTTCTTGAAAGACCGAGCAAAAAATAGAAGAAAAATCTCGGGTTGCAAACGTATGCAAACTGCTGCATTTCAAGCCGTTTTTATGTGGTTCGGTTATGCTCGTTCAAGAAACATTCCTATTAATGTGGCACTCATTCAAGAAAATGTGAGGTGTCTAAACTCTATTGGGACCTCCCCAAACTAGACGACACACCGAAGAGCGTCCCGAAGTGTGATCACCGCATCTGTGGAAGACTGTTCATCTGTTGCCGGGGCAACAGCAGGCTCACAGTGCTGGGACGTCTCTTCACCAAAGCAAACTCGATGTGTGATGCAGGGCACAGTATTACTTGGCCACTAACCTGGCCACGACCCTGCCTGACTGCTGTGTCTGTGCATAGCAGAGTGGCAGATCACGCTACAATAAATAACCGTGCTGTTCCTGTTTCAAGCTGAATAAAGCTGGTTTTGCTAAAGTACTGAGACTTGTGTTTTGGGGTGCAAGACAGAGACTTCTAAAAGATCGTGATCGCACTATGATTCGCTTCTGTGGCGCCTCACTGCAGCGTTGTGAGCCTGTGGTTGCCCTGCCCTGGCAACAGACAATCTTACACAGACGCGCCAATCGCGCTTCGGGATACACTTCAGCGTGACGTTCCCGTGATGTCCCAAAAGAGTTCAGAAACCTCACAATATGAAGAAGAAGAAAAGGATGATCCGGCTTCTGATTGATAACTGTGCTGCCCACAACATGCTTCTGTATTTAGATAATGTTTGCGTTGAATTCCTCTCACCCAATTTCACAGGAGTGCTACAGCCATTGGGTTTGGGCATCATTCGCACCCTGAAAGTGTATTATCACAAGGAAATGCTGAGAAATATTCTCAGCACCATGACTTGTACACAGGAGAAGATTGAAATTAACGCGAAAGAAAGCACTATAGCTACAAATACAGAATCTCATTACAACAAAATTTTCATTACAACAAAATATTTTTTAGGTCCCTGGCAGTTTGTTGTAACAGAATTTTACCTGTAGTTTCGGGTTACTTAAAATGGCGCAATTACAAAAGAGCTTATTCTAACCAGGGAGCTAGCGCCTCCTGCTGCTGGATAGAGTTGCCCTTCTTATTAATGCATACTATCACACTGCTCCTCCACTCTTTACTTGTACCTAAAGAGAAATTAAGACTTTAAAGAAGCTCGAGAAAAACAAAACTAAGATGTGGTAAGTCCATAATTATTCACATTTCTGTGATAAGATTGTCTGGCCTGGCTTTCAAACTTTCCCCTCACACGTGGGGTCACAGTGGTCAAGTCTGGACCTCAGTCAGTCAGATTCTCTTGTTATTTTCTAGGCATAAACATGGCCACCCAGCTCTCCGTTTGTACCAAAGAAGAGCAGCGAGCAGTGATCTGCGTTTTATGGGCTGAAGGAGTACCAGGGTCAAAAATCCATAGGAGGCTTGCTGCACAACAGGGAGGCCGTGTTTGACCAGTGTTTACGAATAGATTGAGAAGTTCAAAAGTGGTCAGACAAGTGTTGAGCATGAAAACGGAGTGGCGCGTTCATCCATATCCACTACCGACAACATCATCAAGCAAATCCATACCATGATTCTCACAAACCAATGAGGATTTTGGCCTCTTCAGCACATAAAACTGGGATCACTGCTCACTATTCTTCTTTGGTGCAAATGGAGAGGAGAGCGGCCATGTATCCTCCTAGAAAACGACAAGACAAATGGACTGATTGAGGCTGAGGCTTTACCACTGTGACCACAGACATGCCATGTTTTTACAAATGTGTGGGGAAAGCTGTATGGCCATCCCAAACAAAATTATCAAAAAGTGGGGATAACTCTTAACTTACTCTTGTATTATGACAAACAAGGACAACACCCCAGACATCTGGGTACATATTCTGATAGCCCAAAACAACATCAGAAAATGGCGCCACAAACATTTTATGGCATCTCTAGCCAATTCTGATGCAGTTTCACCTTTCGATAGACTAAGACCCGGTCAAACACCCTGGGCAACAGCAGGATGAGTTTATGAATGTGTGAATCCAGCAGGGGGCGCTGTTTCTCCTCGGGATGTGTCCTCCCCTGATGCAGAAGAGACGAGCGCCAACACCCCATCCCTTTTGTAATCACGGCGGAAATAATCAGACGAGAGAAATATGGTACAAAAAGAGATACATGTATTTAACTTGCCTTTAAAAGATAATTTCCATTCCCACAATAAAACAATGTATCATTCATTTATACGCGGGGAAGTCGCGCTAAAGTTACAAAAAGGGATTTATTCGAAAATGGAATGAACCTTAACAAAACCGATAAAGTAATTTCTCAGTGTAGTCTTCACCCTTCTCAATGCACTTCGCACCTGCCTGGATTCCAGTAGAATATAATGTTTTGTCTTGTCCTCGTAATCACTCGTGCACCTAAGTTACATGCTGATGGGTACTACAGTCACCAGTGCAAGTTACTGGGACTCGCTGGAAACCATTGTGAAGTCTGCTATTCAATCCAAGTGGCGGGGACTGCTATCTCAAGCAGTTCTTTTGCTGCAAGACAATGCCCTCCCAAACACTGCTAAGAACACCAAAGGCTTGTCTGGAGAAACTGAAGTTTGAGGTATTGCCACACTGTCCTTATTCTCCAGATTTGGCACCATGTGATTTCCACCTTTTTGGACTGCAAAAAAAAAAAACTCTGGGTGTTTGTCGATTCAAGACAGATGACGATGTGAAGAAAGCGGTGCACAAGTGGTTGCGAGGATAAGACAAAACCTTTTATTCTGTTGGAATCCAGTCGTTTCCAGGCAGGTGGCACAAGTGCATTGAGACGGGTGGAGACTACATTGAGAAATGACATTATCAGTTTTGTTAAGGTTCATTCCATTTTCTGATAAATCCCATTTTCTAACTTTAGCTTGACTCCCCCTTGTATATACATATTCAGGCCGGAGAGAAGCCAGGAAAGAGTAAAGTCATTACTTTACTTTGGCCAAGGTCCGGCTTACTTGTCTGAACTTATCATGACTTACGAACCAGAGCGCACATTAAGATCTCAAGATGCCGGTCTGCTTATGATTCCAAGGATTAATAAAATAACAGTGGGAGGTCGAGCTTTTAGTTACAGGGCCCCTAAACTGTGGACTGGTCTGCCTGCTACTATAAGAGATGCCCCATCAGTCTCAGCTTTCAAATCCCGGATGAAGACTCACGACTTCAGTTTAGCACACCCTGACTAGAGCTGCTGATTAACTGTACAGACTGTATCTCTGTTGTTAGTCATTAGCACTAAAACATAAGTAACATGATAGTTATAATTTGTTTCTAACCCTCACCTATTCTGTTTCTCTTCTCGGTACTCAAATGTGGCACTTGGTGCCATGGCCCACCTGCCAAGTTGTTTTGCCTGCCTAAGGTAAAGTCATTTCTGACGGAGGATCGCATGAATCGTCAGGTAGAGGGATCCTTTCATCGGATTGGCTGGCCCAGCACTGGCCAAATGGGGGAGGCAGCTTGATGGCTGAGGTCTCCAGGACTCTAAACAGATCCAAATCGTATTATGTGATATCATCTACTGTTGAATTCTGCTCCATACTTGTAATATTTTTATTTTATACTGTATTGAGGATTTGTTCTGTTCTGTGTATTGTATTGTATTGTATTGTATTGTATTGTATTGTATTGTATTGTATTGACCCCCTTCTTTTTGACACCCACTGCACGCCCAACCTACCTGGAAAGGGGTCTCTCTTTGAACTGCCTTTCCCAAGTTTTCTTCCATTTTTTCCCTACAAGGTTTTTTTTTTGGAGTTTTTTTGTCTTCTTAGAGAGTCAAGTCTGGGGGGCTGTCAAGAGGCAGGGCCTGTTAAAACCCACTGCGGCACTTCTAGTGTGATTTTGGGCTGTACAAAAATAAATTGTATTGTATTGTATTGTATTGTATTGTATTGTATTGTATTGTATTGTATTGTATTGTATTGTATCACAGACAGATCTTCAGGTGGGGAAATGCCGATGACTATACGCCCATCCGGTAGGAATGTTCAACGGCATGGAGACGACTTCCGACTTCGTGCTGGATCCTTATCATTATAACCACTCACATATTTACATATGGGCTGTTTATTTCTGGACTGAACCCAAATAACACCTTCCCCTGTTCTCATCCTTCATGTCTTCTATAGACTGTTGTCGCATGTAAAACAGCAGACCAATGGGTCTTTCACACCCCTCTGTCCATCTTCTCTGGTGGTTTCCCTCTGTTGACTGAATTGCATGGCTTTGAAATAAACTTCAAGACTAAGGGTCAAGCCTGCTTTAGTCAATACAAATCTCTGCCTATGGAATTCATACAGAAAGAAAACTTAAATTAGCAGATTGGGACTCTGGGCCACACACCAAATAGGGCAACTATCCTGCCGTGCCATCTTCCAGGTGTTTCTGTCATGAATTTCCCCTATCCCCCATCAGCCAGCTTGTCTCACATGTCTTTTCTGTCAGCTGGCTTACCTAAATGTGTCTGGTTTCTGTTCATAAGAGTAAAATCAAATACAATGAAATAAGGGCGGCACGGTGGCACAGTGGTAAGGAGACCAGGGTTCGCTTTCCGGGTCCTCCCTGCGTGGAGTTTGCATGTTCTCCCCGTATCTGTGTGGGTTTCTTCCCACAGTACAAAGACATGCAGGTTAGGTGCATTGGTGATCCTAATTTGTCCCTAGTGTGTGTGCCCTGTGGTGGGCTGGCGCCCTGCCCAGGGATTTGTTCATGCCTTGCGCCCTGTGCTGGCTGGGATTGGCTCCAGCAGACCCCCATGACCCTGTGTTAGGATATAGCGGGTTGGAGAATGACTGACTGACTGACTGACAATGAAATAAACTTTACAGATCATAGTGACATACTGTAAACGTTGGTGATAACGTGCCATGTGGTGTAACTGGACGTAATGTTGGCAGTAACCTTACAAGAATCACTAGACAGATAGAACCACAAGGATTCTTTTCGATTATAACTACACCGACATCCCCTTTAGCAGAGTTTCCTCCCCTGGTTTTAAACTTCAGCCTGTGCCCACTGTATGGAGCTTTACAGCAGCCCACCATCGCTAACAACAAGGTGTGCGCTGTGCTAATCGCAGGCTTCATTCAAAGAGCTTTTCCTAACACACGTCGTCCGCTCCCAAAATGCCTACCCGTAACGGAGACGGCATCCTTACCTTCCGAGCAGAAATCTTCAAAGCACTGGCAGCCATCCTGGCACTCTGCTTAAAATGATGTGGGACACTTCACCGTGACCTTTACTCACCAGCTAAGTTTTGCCAGCGTGTGTCTTCTAAGCACTGCAGATAAATCACGCACTGGGTGGTCTCCTCGCTCCATTAGGATTTCAGTGAAGCAAAATATGCAGCATGGAAAAATATTGGATGTGCTTTTTGGCGTTTATTTTGAATGGAATTAAATGAGAACGCCGTGGGGCTCTGTTGTATAGCAACATTAAAAAAACGAACGACATTCGAATAAGCTGCTTGTAGGCAGTTACATGGTACAAAGAAACCCAACAGAGAAAGCAATCAAATCCATGGTTCTTTCTTCCAAAATGATTTTCTATTGCACCTTGCATGGTGGATATTGTGCAGAAGGACATTTTGCTACTGACTGTGCATTCTCAAACCCGAGTAATTAATATGGTGACTGAAATTGGACAAAGCAGGTACTGACAAATCAATGGGCGAAGAACGTGTTTGCTCAGAGTCACATAACAGTGGGGTGGCTGACGCTTCTTCCCAGAGTGTTCACTAAGTAAGGAACTATGGAAATTAATTACATTTAAAGTGCCACTCATCTGATACCAGAAGATGAGCTTCTCTGGAAGGAGGTGGATGCACCCAAGCAGAGTGCAGATGAGGTCATCTCCATCACAAGAGTGGGAAGAGATGTCAGGAGAGCAGGAGAGGGGAGTCTAATGCAGCATGACAACCTCAGTTAATACAATTCAGGGTCACAGGGGCCAGAACCTATCCCAGTAGGACAGAGTGACAGTCCATCGCAGGGCCTACTCACACAAACACTGGACCAAGGTAGTGTCACCACTGAACCCAAAAAAATGAGGGACATTACAAAAGCTTTGTGTTGTTCTGCTCACCTTGATACTAGAATACCCATGGGTGGGTGTGCCTGATGATGGACTGGCAACCAGTCTAAGATGAGCTCCTGCCTGGTGCCAGATGCTGCTGAGATGAACTCTTGCGCCCCATAAAAATACAAGTATGTTAAATACAATTCAGTATATGGAGAGAAAAGTGGATAATGCCAGAAAGAGCAGATGGTTTGAACAACCTCAAACAGTGCACCTCTGGATTAAAGGGCAAGTCCATCTCCAGGGCTGCATACTCAGCTCACTTACATTCACTCCACTGACCCACAACACTATGGCTGCATACGGCTCTAAAACCATCATTAAGTTTGTTGACGTCACAACGGTGGTGAGTCTCCTCAGCGGTGGAAATGAGACAGCCTACAGAATGGAGGACTGGTGCAAGTGCAACAATCCCGTCTCTTAACATGGACAAGAGGAAAGAGATGATTGTTGGCTTCAGAAAGACCCACTGCACATTGAGGGCTCTGCGGTGAAATTGGTCAAAAACACCACATTCCTTGGTGTGCACCTGACAGCTGACCATACTACTTGGTCAAATAACACATAGCTAGGAAGGCACAGAAGCATCTCCACTTCCTTCGGCGACAAAGCCTACCTCTGTCCCATCCTCACCACATTCTACAGGGGCACCATTGAAAGCGTTCTGACCAGCTGCATCACTGGCTGGTTTGGGAACTGCAGTGTCTCTGATATAATTTGCTTGAACATTCCGGTTAATTTTGCGACTTCTCTCATTGCGCTAAGAATCATAGCTTGCTTGTAGTACCGATTTATCAGTGCGAATCCGAGAGAGACTCATCGGGCTGCAGGGAGGGGTCAGGGCCCTCCTCATTCATGCGTCTTCCTCGGGGCATAACCTTAACTCCGCTAACTTTTTTTATATAATTTGCTTGAACATTCCAGTTGATTTTGCGACTTCTCTCATTGCGCTAAGAATCATAGTTCACTTGCAGGAGCGATATATTCGCGCTAATCCAAGACAGAGGCTGCGGGCCGAGGGGAGGGGGAAGCGTGACATCAGGAGTAGAGAACTGGGCCGGACCCTCCACTCTGTCCTGTTTCACTAATATACAGGCAAAGCCACAGGGGATGGCTAGTCTTTAAATATATGGACCTTGCATTGTTTTGTGTCACAGTTTCCCACTTGTGTCACAGTTTCCCACTTCTGTTTTTGTGAACGTTTCTGAAATTTCATTATTAAAAAGCCTGCACCCCATTGTTGGACCTGTGCACACCAGGAAGCCTGTCCTTTAAGTGTGGGGCCAGGCTGCCTGGGGTAAGGCCAATCTAGTGAGCCCAGATCTGAAATTAGGGCAGGTCTGGCCCCTTGTGTGGGTTTTTGGAGGCCTGCTCTGCTTTTTATGCTTTGAGGTGAGAGGATTTCCCAACAAGTGGATGGATAAACAGTAACATACTTGACCTCTGCCTTGTGTCAAGATAGTCAGTGAAAAAAAAAAAAATGAACAAACACAAAAATGATACAGTATAACAAAAGCAAGATGAAGGCTGACTCAGGCCAAAAAGGGGGCACTGATCACACCAGAGAGGCCTAAGCCACCAAAAATGAAAAAAAAATTAGATGCAAAACAATCTTTGGCTGATGGTCAGACTCAGAAGATATGTAACCAAATGATTCCATGATTTATAAGGAATGATGCGTTACCTAGAAGAAAAAAACAAAACACTTTCACACAAAGAAATGCGCCAAGTTGCCAGCATCCATCTGCTGCCCTTTGAATGAATTAAGTCAATAAAGAAAATCTCAAGCCACCACAAGACTGGTTCCCATGGCACCACACAGGAAACCTGAACATGATTACTATCAGACAATAAAATCTACAAAAGAAGGCGCTTTTATGAAATGAACGTACAAAGATGAGATCTCAAGGGAAAAGCATAACCAAGGAATGCAGTCTGCCAGCCTGCTCTGGCTCCACGCTTTCAAACAGAGGGCAGCTACCCTGTGTGACCCCACCTTCACATTCTTCATCTCACCTCCTCTCACTCCTGACGTTCTCCACCACCAGCCTCAAAATCTAAGGATGCAGACTCGCTCTTTTTTGTCATTCCTCATCAGTACAGTAACTGAAGACACAATGAACATCGACTCAAAGAATCCGTGTTTTCAAATACGGCCATCCCAAAACCCATCAATGATAAAACGTTTGGTTTTGACAAATTGTTTAGAATTAGATTTCTGCACCCTGTTTGTTCTTTCACCATCGCAACATCCTGATCTGCATTCTCTCCATTTCTTTGGTTTGCTAACACAATATAACATTCTGAAACCTGTTTAGTCCAATGCAGGGTCACGGAGGGCACACTCTGTCCTGGCAGCGTGAGGTACAAGGTGAAAATTGTGGTAGAAACCAACATCTTAATGAAAGAGAGAAACTTAACAAGACACGTCTGATAAAACCTTTTGAGTCCGTAATCAGGCAGGAGAAAAGAATGTCTGTCTGCGTTATTTATTTCACCTGCATCACCAAGTTGAGGAAGGAGCATCTCTCACGGCAGTCTGTTATGGCCTGATGAGAATGTTCGGAGCGACAAAGGATACTCGTTCATTTTATAGACTAACTAGGGGGTCTGCCCCTACTTGCTTCGCTCAAAAACTCCAACCCCCCCCAAGGCCTGCATTATGTGTCAGCCACTTTGCGTCTCTGCCACTCGCGTTGTGAAGAGGGGGACTGAACACACCCCAAGGAGACGCGGTCGCTCTTCAGAAACCCCCTCTTAAACGGTGATACAATGGGAAACAAATAGAGGTTTTATTTTACCTCCTCTTTGCTCAATCAGCTGCTGGCTTGCTGCTGCAACCGCCGCCATCTTGAACATTTAACAGCCTGTACAGCAGCTGTCCTATCCATCCAGCCATCCATTATCCAACCCGCTATATCCTAACCACAGGGTCACGGGGGTCCGAAGGAGCCAATCAGTTATCCTACTCTTTGTCTTTTATTTCTGGCCCCAGGCGTAATTAAATCTCTTGGCACAAACTCTTGTCTCGCAGGATGTGAGTTCTTGATATTTTTTATTTTATAATTTAAAAACGGAATAAGAATCTGAAAATCTAACATCATCACATTAAAGTTTGATAAATTCTGAAAAGAATGATACCAAACATATATATGTAGGTTTAAAAATAAGCCGGATTTAAAGTGTGACAAAAAACGCCACATAAAATTGTTGCACTTTTAGGCTTAGGATTTTATATATATATATATACTGTATATATATATATATATATATATATATATATATATATATATATATATATATATATATATAAAAGAAAATCCTGGAATGGAAAGCAAATGCAAGGCTACGATACGTGATAATCTCGAAAGACATTTTAAAGACCCGCGGGACCAAGGAGACTTGCCACGGTGCGTCTCAACATGAGACTTGGTGCCAAGAGATTGTCCCAGGGCCATAGCAAAAAGAACAGCGGCTGTACAGGCTTTAAAAAAGATCGAAGGGCAGCGCGGCAGCAGCTACCCCAACCGAACGCGAGCAGCATTATACATCCTGCAAGAAAGAATTCAGCCACGCCTGCGACCAGAAATAAAAGACAGATATTACTTTTACAACATCACACGAGACCACGCAGTGAGCCATCATTTAAAACAAGTCAACAGACCTCTAAGCTAGCAGTTGTTGGATTGCTTTTGGCAGGCAAGCATCGTGTGCTCCGAGCTCTTAAAACAACGACATGCGACAGGCAGAAGAGGAAGCAAAAAGGCCGCAAATGATCCAAAGGCATATCCTTAGCGTACGTTCAGCCGCAACGCCCTTCACAACACGAGCAGTATTATACGTCTGGGAAGAAAGAGATGTAACCACGCGCGGGGCAGGAAATAAAGAAACAAGTATTGTTTTTACAAAAGTTTTTAAAGTAAAAGTGAAAATAATGCATATGTAACAGTTCACAAGAAAATAACAATCTCTTTAAATTGTAGATTGCCTGCCTAAGGTAAAGTCATCCCTGATGAATGGGGACGTGGGAATGAGGGGTCCTTTCATCGGATTAGCGCTATTTCAGATGTGGAATGGCAAAATGGGGGAGGCAGCTTGTTGAATGAGGTCTCCAGGACTTGAAACAAATCCAAATCATATTATGTGATATCATCTAATGTGAAATTCTACTCCGTACTTCTAGAATGTTTATTTTTATACTTATTTTACTTATTTTATATACTTTAAATCCTATATTTTTATAGGATTTATTCTGTTCTATATATTGTACTGTATTGTATTGACCCCCTTCTTTTGGACACCCACTGCACGCCCAACCTACCTGGAAAGGGGTCTCTCTTTGAACAGCCTTTCCTGAGGTTTCTTCCATTTTTTCCCTACAAGGGTTTTTTTGGGAGCTTTTTCTGGTCTTCTTAGAGAGTCAAGGCTGGGGGGCTGTCAAGAGGCAGGGCCTGTTAAAGCCCATTGCAGCACTTCTTGTGTGATTTTGGGCTATACAAAAAATAAACTGTATTGTATATCCGGTGTAACAGTAGGGGGCGCTAGAGCTCCCTTGAACCCTCAGGTACCACTCCAAACACCTTGGTAAAAATCCATTTATTAATTATTATATAATAATACTGTGCACAAAGCACCCTCCACTCCACACTACACATATAAATCAATAATCAATACAAATAACCAATCCTCCTCTCCCAGACGCGTTGCCACCCTTCCACCCAGCTCAGCTCAACGTCTGGGCTTTCCCATAGTCCTTTTATACTCCCCGACCCAGAAGTGGCTCCAGCCCAGCAGTCCATGAGTCCCTATCACTTCCGGGTCAGATTAAAAGTCCTTTTCTTCAACCCGGAAGCACGTCGTTCCCTCCGGTCATATGATCGTGACGCACTTCCGGGTTATAGGGCACATACAAGTCCTTGGGCCTTCCTGCAGCGTACCCTGGTGGGCCCCACGGTGTCCAGCAGGGTTGGGAATAAAAACTCCATTGTCCATGATTCCCTGCTGGTCTTTGGGGCACTCCCATGCTACAGGGAGGGCTCCATCTAGCGGCCTGGGGGTATTGGCTGGGATGAATGGCCGGCCATATCTCACACCGGTAAACCAAACACAGGGGTTGGTGAGCGAAGCGAGCAGGGGGTGGAGCCCCCTAGTGTATATATATATATATATATATATATATATATATATATAGAGAGAGAGAGAGAGAGAGAGAGAAAGAAAGAAAGAGACAGCAGCTGAATTTACATACAGTGTCAATCAATGCGTACATGTCCTACTCTGATTGGCTAAAAGGCATGAGGCATTTAGCATGGAGCACAAGCAATCTAAATAAAAGCCTTTCTCCACGATATCCTTGTTCTTCCATATCTCTTAGCTTAGCTATTACCCTTGCATGTCTGTAGTAGTAGGATGTTGTACCATGTTAGCCACTATGGATTGTCACACACGTGCATATGGGAGGCAGTCTAAGGGCTTAACGGAAGGTAAGATGCAGAGTCAGGGGTTGGTGAAGTGCACTAATGCCTTTTCTCCCTCTTCCACAGACCACCAGAAGGGAAGTCCAGCCAGAGCTCCATCCACTTCTGCTGCCAGACCACGTCCTCTTACTGCCCTCACTTCCATCGAGAACCCGCCTCTTCCTGCCCACCACCTACAAGACCCAACCACATCACTCATGTTCTGACTCGGTCCTGTATGACTCTTCATTTTTTATTTTTGCTAACTGAGCTATTTCCTTGTTACAACATACGGGGTGGATCCCCAAATCTTCTTTCTCTGTTTTTGTCTCTTTTACAGGATGTAATGAGAAGTCACGCAGAATGACACCTTTTATTGGCTAACTAAAAAGATTACAACATGCAAGCTTTGGAGGCAGCTCAGGTCCCTTCTTCACATCTTGATTACATCTTGGCTGAAGAAGTGGCCTGAGTTGCCTCAAATACTTGGGGCAGATCATGAAGCGCATAATCCTGGGTGGCCACCAAGCAAGCAGTGAATTATCATGATGATGACTTTGTTTCTAATGATGTTCATCTAAAGTACACAAGATTTAAAATTCAATATAGCAATTACAAGCTGTTTTCAATTCAGCCTGGACTTATTATCTACAGCACTCCATATTAACTGCTTTGTAATGATTTTATTCCCACGCGTAATGTGTAAAGTAGCAGCTGCAGTGTTTTCTTCATAACGCCCCATCTGCCAAATGTATAATGCACTTTAGGTAAAGGGGTCCAAACGGCAGGATGTTCTGATGGCATCCCAAAGCGATTAGCTAGATTGGGTGGATTGGGGAAAGAGGATCATTTAAACTCCATCATGATAGCCACAACAGAGGCTGACTGATTTGCTCACAGAATACTTTTGACTTAATGGATGAGTCATGTACTTGAGGACACCAGTGGAAATCAATGGGACGTGCGTTAAGGACTGAATCCAGGACGCAGCTCTTTACACAAAGGGTTGAGGGAACCTAGAACAAACTGCTGAGACATGGGGTTGAAGGAGCCTTCAGAACGAGTAAGATATTGGGTCAAACAAACAGGCTTGGCGGACTCAATGGTCCTCTCTCGTTTGTCCAATTTATTATCTTCTTATGTTAATAGTGCTGTACATGCATGGCAATAAATTTGACCAGGAACAGGGAGTTCAAGGTGTTTAGGTCCTGAGGCCAAGAAATAACTCCATGGATCGGATAAGGTCTTTTTTTTTTTCTTAAACAATATAACTTTAGTCTCACCTATCCATTGTTCAAGACAACTTTTGATTTGTTCAGATGCAACTCTGTAAATTTAAAGTGTGTCGCCATGTTCTTTTTGTACAGAGGTGTGGGAATCTGGAACAAACTACCGAGATGTGGAGTTGAAGCAGAAGCCTTGACGACCTTTAAAGAAGAATCTCAAAACAAAGTCATGTTGGGCCTGACATGAATTTACCAGAGCACAAAGGCTGTGGTGTGCTGCTGCCTTAAGTGTCCAGGATCCTGACTTTGAATCCTGGAGTGTCCTATAGCTTTTCCTGCGTCTCAGTCAGTTTCCCTCTTAGTGATAGGCGATTCACAAACAAGTCTTTCTTTCTGAACAACTCGTTTCAGTGAGTCACATGAACCAATTTGTGAACATGAAAAAACTCGATTCAGTGGCGCTCAACAGAAGTGCTAAAACACAAGCGTGTTTGGCGTGACGTCGTCAGCATCTTTCGTTTTGCTGGTAAATGTTTAATGCACATGTGCAAAAGCCACCTGTAACGTGAGTCACGACTCAATTTCATTTATGATCAAATCACGACCTGAGAACGAGTCCAATGATTCTCGTCCATCTGATTCGCAAACAAGTCACTACCCAAGAACCAGTCTAATGATTCTTGTTCATCTAATAATAATAATAATTATTATTATTAATTCGTTTTATATAGCACTTTTCTCACTATTCAAACCGCTTTAGTGAGTGGGGAGCCACTTCAAGCACCACTAATGATGTGATGGCAGCCATTTTTGCACCAGTGTGCTCAACACACATTAGCTGTTAGATGGTAAAGTGGTGAGAGATTGTTAGCCAATTAGAGGCACGGGATAATTAGGGGGCCAAATGATTGGGCAATTTAGACTGGACATCGGGATACACCCCACTCGTTATAAAGGATGCTCAGGGGTCTTTAATGACCACAAAGAGTCAGCACCTTGGTTTTACGTCTCATCCAAAGGACGGCGACATTTTTACTGCCCGGTGTGTCCCCATCACTGCACTGGGGAATTGGGATCCACATTCAGACCGCAGGGTAAGCGCCCCCTGCTGGACTTGTCAACACCTCTTCCAGCAGCAACTCATTTGATTTGCGAATGAATTATTATGAGTGGCACAATTCCCATTGACTTGTGATTCTATAATGAAGAGGAGGAGGAGGGCGAACATGCACTGACATAATGTAAAAGTCTTATTTTAATTATGCACCTTAAATGTGTTATCATGCTTTGTGTACACAAACAGGGCAGTGACATATGCTTTATCATGTAAAATATATAGTTAACTACATATAGATTAATAAGAAATGATATTATTTATATAACCACATACATACAGGGTGGCGCAGTGGGTAGCGCTGTTGCCTCGCAGTATGGAGACCTGGGTTCGCTTCCCGGGTCCTCCCAGTGTGGAGTTTGCATGTTCTCCCCGTGTCTGCGTGGGTTTCCTCCCACAGTCCAAAGACATGCAGGTTAGGTGCATTGGCGATTCTAAATTGTCCCTGGTGTGTGTGCCCTGCGGTGGGCTGGCACCCTGCCCAGGGTTTGTTCTTGCCTTGCGCCCTGTGCTGGCTGGGATTGGCACCAGCAGACCCCCGTGACCCTGTGTTAGGATATAGCGGGTTGGAAAATGACTGACATACATACATAATAATGTATGAATTATTAAATTATATATTTGGGATGTGATCAGAGGAGACATTTCATGTATGCCAGACTCTAAATAAATCATAAGAATCAATTCACTTGCGGGTAGTTTGAAAGAACCAAAGCGTCCATCACTACTTCCAAAAAGGCCTGCACTAGGTGAACTGGCAGCTATGAACTACTGTGGGTGTGTGTGTGTGAGTGAGTGGGCCATGCAGTTGATAAGTTTGGGCTCCCCGTGACCCTCATACAATTAGATTTAAGAATATTAAGTTATGTTACAAAAGAAGAAAAGTACTAAATGTATCCTTTGACATGGCACAAAAAAAAAATCATCTGTGTGCCTTGTTTTATTTAAAATGGCACCTGCATGATGCTGGCGTGTTTTGAAAGGTAATCCCTACTTTTAATCACAGGGCCTTTCTGGTTCCTGTTTGACAATCATTACTGAACTGACATTAAATGATCTACTGCTTGTCAACAGCAATCCATCAATCTTTATTATACGTCGTGCCATTAAAAGCATGCACCGTCACATGGCTCTGTTCAGATCAAGTAAGACTACAGTATACAAATCGAGCAGCTAACGGAACAATTCAATAGAACGGTATTAGGAATAAACACGCAAAACCGCTACCAGACGCCAGGGGCACCTTGGAGTGACCCCGGACAGACTTTAAACAGGAAATTTGACAAGCAGCTGCACAAAACGAGAACACAACCGGGCACATCACGATACTGATAAAAGACAACATGAGGGGCTTTACCAATCAAGCACAACTACAGAGCAAAATGACTAAACAGCACCGAAATCAGCGTAACAAGGTCAACTGAAAAAGCGAGCAGCCACAAATCAGCTGCTTCTAGGCAAGGCAATGCGGCCCAGTGGGTGAGGATCTTGGACTACAAACCCTGAGATGGTGGGTTCAAATCCCACTTCTGCCAACAAGTCACTTCACCTGCCTATGCTCCAATTACACAAATAAAAGAAATGGAACCAATTGTATCTCAGATTATGGAAGTCGTCTTAAATAATGGTGTCAGCCAAATAAATAAAAGTAAAAACACAACTTGGACTCATCCTCTGCGCATATTTGACCATCGGTGATCTCCTACTCCACTCCACCAGCACAAAGAATCAGCTGTGCACACGGCCAAAAGTGTCACAAGCAGATGACACCGACTGCTCTTTAGTAGCACGAAGACCGATGAACGCTACACGTTGATTTTTATATGTTACACTGTGTGGTAGAGCTCCTGCTGCGTAACTTTATGATTAGAGTTTGCTTTATTATTAAACTGCTAAAGCCAATAAAAACTGCAAACAACCTCATTACACTTGAACTATTTTGAGCTTCTCCCCAAGCAGCCTTACAAGTACAGCACCGGCAAGTGATGTTGATGATGGAGACTGAGCCAGCAGCCTTGAGTGTTACCATTGACGTGATACAACACGTTCACAATGGCTTATGGGTAGTTGAAACACGCACAGAGCAGCACTCTACCGTTAGTCTAGTTGAAGCCATAGTCAGAGGAACATGGATGCTCTGTTGTGAGATTGTAGTGAGATTTCTTTGGGCAGAGGAAGTGAAGCCTGCCGAAATTCACTGAAGGGTGCCGTTGTTTTGTGCAGCTCAGTAAGCCGTTTTAGGTATCCATCTTGCACACATTTTATGGTCATTGTGCACTGTAGCATGTGGAAATCCATAGCCGATATCCAAATGTCCAATATTTCTTCCCCCTTTAAACCTTTCTACCCATTCATAAACTTTTCACGGAGTCCTGCTGTTTTTACTTCTGTACTGAGCCAACACCCTTCAGTGAATTTCAGCAGAATTCATTCCCTAAGTCCAATGGCGTCTCACTACGGGGCGTAGTTCAGCAATGGTGCAATCCTGCAGCAGAGCGGCCATGTTTATTTGTCCTTGGCTTCGGCTAGACTAACAGCACTGTGGTGCACTGTGCAATGTGTGTTCAAACTACCCTTAAGCCATCGCCAACATGTTGTATGGCGGCCAGCGTCAATTTATTGCAGTTGCCATTTATTGCCTTTACATTTTGATTTATTATTTAGTTATCCGCCTTAATAAAAGGATGACTGTCTGTGCATCTGTGAATCCATCCAGTTGCTATGTCTCTGTCGCTCCAACTGATGGCGAATCACAAACATCTGTAGTAATAAAATGCATTGCACTTGTTATTCCAACAGATGGCGCATCACAAACATTAACACTGCATACCAAATGACATATATCAGAGCCTTACGCATTGCATGTACTGTTCCAATAAATGGCGCATCACAAAAATTTGTACTAATGTACTTAATTTGTGCAGATGTTTGTTGGAATGCCAAATATGGTTTACTTTACTACTACTTGCATTATAAAATACAATAGACGGTGCATTACAAACGTTAATGTCGACGGCTATATTAAACGCTTGCATTTCAACCTGTCTTAGATGAGTAGCACAGCTAGTTTATTGATTATTTTGTCACCCACTGCCTTGAAATCAACAGCAAACATCCTCGTGGAAAACCAGAACTACAGTGGCAAGACACAATTAGCGCAGATGTAAAAATCATCACCCAGAAAATGGATCTGATCACTTGAAGTGGCGTTCCAAGATCCAAATAGTAGACCCCGTGCCTATGTGGACCAACACCTCTGAGAAGAAGAGCTCACTATTTGTGTTTTTTTTTTTGCTATTACAAAGATACGCTGTATGGTGGGAATACTGTGTTGCGAAGCCTGTATCGTAACACGTGTTATATGTGGATTAACTGTATCGTCTCGTGTCTAACTAAGGATAGGGCAGGGGAGTAGAAATGTACTTTGCCTCAGGCGGCATTATTTAACGCACCGGCCCTGCTCCCTGGAGACGCTCTATCACTGCTGCAGGAATGGCATTCGAATCATTAAATTAGCCACCCAAATCAAGGAAGTACAAGGGCAGTCCTCCAGAAAGGAGAACCTTAACAGTCCTGCAGCATCTTTAGTTTCTAACCATTTCACGATATTGCAGATGGATGGAAACTTTGCATATAAACACAAATAAAGCAGAAGAAAAGAGGAAATTCAGTCCATAAGGCTTGTCATCATGCATCTTAAAGACATGACAGAGATTGGGAGCTTGCACTGATATAGTGTGTTGCCGCACCCACCACACGACGTACCACCTCAGGGTCCCAAATTAGAACCCAAGCCAGAGATGTCCCAAAACTGGGAAAATTATTTATATTCACTAATATACAAATTCTGTTTCCTTAAATCGAGTGACTTCATTCCCCATAACCCTCACTCAGCCCTTCCCCTGTCCATCCATCATGCAGGCTGGGAGATCTTCACCACAATTTCAAGGCTCAAATTGTTTCACTTAGACCGTAGTCCGCCCTTCTGTCCTCCCATTCTACACACCGCTTAGAAAATCCTGTTTCACCGTGGTGCTCATACCCTGCCACTTCTTGCTCCCTTATCTCCCTGCCTTATGTAAATGGCCACGGATTTACAGACAGATTAGGATGAGATTCTTCTGGTTGTAATATTTACTTGCAGTATTTGATTAAATTTAGCACAATCCTTAAATCCTTTAGAAAAATATCCTGCGCAAAATGTATATGTCTCTCTTCATTTGGTAACGCGAATCAAAAATCCACCTGTCATCAAGTACACTTGCAGTCAGTCATGAAGGAGAGCGGACGGCACTCATTACGCGGCGGTCCTGTTCATCAGTGTTAAAACCCGCCGCTGCCAGATTGATGCTGCTAAGCGGCTGCTGAGGAAGGTGAGAATAATGAAAGCCTGCTGCACTGGCTCTTTATCTGCCAGCTTTTCTGTATGACGCTGTAATCCGCAGAAGAAAATAAAAATGCATAAAACTTGAATTTGGGAAATAATATTAAATATTCAAAATAGGAAGAACCTCTCAAAATAAATAAATGAACAGATAAAGGGACATCACTTACAGATCCACTGCTGGGGGTTCAAATTTCACACTACGTCACTGCCTGAGGAGATTCTGCATGCGGTTCTGCCTGCGGGTGCTGAGATTTTTCTCTTGTGTTCCTTTCACGTGTTGGAAGCGCACACTCTGAGCACATTCTTAGGACCACTACAGTAATACTGGGTGGGACCTCCTTCAGCTTTCAGAACAGCCTCAGTTCTTCATGCCATGGATTCCACAAGATTTTGGAAACATCCTTTTGAGATTCTGGTCCATGTTGACATGATTGAATCTCACAGTTTGTTAATTGCACATTTTTTGATGAGAATCTCCTGTTCCACCGCATCCCAAAGGTCTTCTACTGGATTCAGATCTGGTGACTGGGAAGGTCTCTGAAGAACACTGAACTCATTGACATATTCATGAAATCTGTTTCAGATGACCTTGTGATGTGGTGCATTATTATGCTGTGGCCATGAAGACATGCATATGATCAGCAACAACACTCAAGCGATAATTGACTGTTACTGACGGGCCCAAAGTGTGCCAAGAAAACATTCTCCACACCATTACACCACCAGCACCAGCCTGGACTATTGACACAAGGCAGGTTGGCTGCATGGAGTCATTCAAATTCTGACCCTACTATTCGTGTGACTCAGAAACTGAGACTCATCAGACCAGGCGACATTTTCTAGTCTTCAGCTATCCAGCTTTAGGGAGTCTGTGCCCACTGCAGCCTCATCTTTCAGTTCATGACTGACAGAAGTGGAACCCAATGTGGTCTTCTGCTGTTGTAGCCCATCCAGCCTCAAGGTTTGACATGTTGTGCATTCTAAGACGTTTTACTCCTCACCACAGTTGTACAGCATGGTCATCAGAGCTACTGTAGTCTTTTTGTCAGCTCTGACTAGTCTGACCATTGTCCTCTGATGTCATTCATCGAGGCGTTTCCATCAGCAGAACTGCTGCTCTACCTGTACAGTAAACTCTAGAGATGGTTTGTGCATGAAAATCCCAGGAGATCAGTAGTTACAGAAATGCTCAAACCAGCCTGTCTGTCACCAACAGTCCTGCCATGGTCAAAATCACTGAGGTCACCCCATTCTGGTGTTTCATGTGAAGTTCCTGACCTGTAGCTGCAGGGTTTTATGCACTGAACTGCTGCCACATGATTGGCTAATTAGATAATTGCCTTGATAAGTCTGGATTAAGATCATCTGTACAACTGGATAATCAGGTTTACTGGCAGTCCCAAGAATTTCCTCTTTGAATTTTGGGTCAACTGGTGATTCAAACACTGGCTCAGTACAAATGTTAATGTGGCACACGTAAAAGGGTTCTGACCTACACCGGACGCTGATGAATAGCTGCAGAATCCACGAGACACTGAAGAAGATGAGCCAGGTTTGAGAATGTTCTAGTATTTGATATACGGAGAGATGTGAAAGGTGCTATATAACTAATAGAGTAGGGCACTGCACCAACATGTGACAAGAACGTGAAGCGAAAAGGCCCACTTCTGGCTTTAACACCAAAGCTGTGTGCTCTTCCCAATGTTGCCTGTGCGCACCAAATCAATCTGTTCACTGGAACCTGGAAAGTTAATTCAATTGAATCACTTACTCGTTTAATTAAGTTCACTTAACCGTCAATTTAAACGTTTAACTTTGATTTGTCGCACCAAGTATGACGCATCGATACTTATTCGTTTATTCATTTTCTAAACTTCCTTATCCCAACACAGGGAAACGTTCATATGGTGGCACAGTTACCGTTCAGGGTGCAAATTCCAGGCCAGCCTTTGTCTATTTTCATCTGCAAGTGACCAGCACAACCTATGAGGTTTAGGTGCCTGTGCATGTTTTGTCCCGCACCCTTAAAAATAACAGTTCATTAATGGCTCCTTACTGGCTGGTGTGGCTCCTGGTAGAACCATTGTTTGATAAAGAGCCGTGTCAGTCTTGGAAGAGTTCTTTGCATTTAAAGTTGGTTCTTTGAGCTTTGAAAAGGTTCCGAATAGGTGGACAGAACAAAAATCTTTAAATTATGGTATGCTACTTAGCAGGATACAACAGATCAGGAAAATGTGAACTTACTGTGCAAGAGCAGCGTTTGGGTGTGGCAAGTGGGGCAACCGTCCCAGTCCCAGCACTTAAGGGGGCCCTGCTTTTGAGGTCCTCGTGTCCCGTTCGAGCAGATTTGTCAAGTTATTTTCTCCAGTATAGATATATTTAAAATGCTTCTAAAAGGAACCCTTTTAAAATCCCTCTTCAAAATCAAATTCTGTACATGTACGTCTTTGAAAACATTCCATAGTCCACCTATGATTTCACCTTCATCGCCCAAAAAGGGTCGCCAGTATAATCCCTTCCTAAAATAGGCATAGCCCCATTAGTCACTGGGTTGGCTTCTGTTTTGACTTGGGAACAACTGATGGCTTGTCACTTATGACTCATTCGTGTCCGGAGAGCCTACCATCGTTTCTTAGTCGAGTCTTTGGTTCAGTTTGCTACAGTAGGCCTAGTTGAAACAGTGCGGGAAGTGTTTGGCAGTGGAACGCGCAGCAGCAACGTTTTGTTACTGGTTTAGCTGTATCGCTGTGGATGCCATGAATGGAAGAGATTGTGGCGCACTTTTTTAATAGGTTATATTATTATATTTTGATAAAGTCTGCGTGTTATCTTGCAAAAATTTACCTACATACTGTAATGAGAAAATCCGGTGCATGTTAACATTATTTTAAGCATACCGGTAATAGCATTTGACATAAGTCAGCCCTAGCCCCAGCACACCCCTAAGGCCGCCTCTGTTACTCTGTGTGACTGTATCAAGAAGGAATCTTTTAAAAATCAGGAAGCCGTTGAGTATTCCAGAACTCTGTTATCATATATTCATGGTATCACGCATGTGCGTTTGGGAATCGACGAGTACACCTGGCTGCAGGAGGGGCCCGCCAGCTGGAAATCACCTCCTTGACTCTGGTGAGGTAAGCAGTTCCACCTCTGAAGGAGAGGAGGCGCCGACACTCACAGTGGTGTCTCTTTCCCCAGGGCCACAGACGGAACACGTGTAGCTCTGCTTTCCCGCCTCCGAGAAGACTCCACCCCCTCTTGCTCTGACGTTATAAAAACCAAGCAACGCGAGACGCTGGCGTCAAACCTCGAGCGGCGAAAGAGAGCAAAGAAGTATCTGAATCCACAGCGGGAACGAGGCTAACCTGAGGCAATTTACTTTGCTTCCGCACGCCTGTCTTTCAATTAAAATGAAATAAGGAGACCCGGCCGGCGCCCCTACTTTTTAAGCTGTCTATGGCAGTTTGTTCCTGGCCACGTTGCATTATTTATGGAGTTTTGACACCGATCTAAATGTCTGCTCTTTCTGGAACCATCACATGGACGATTCATTTGGGAATCAAGCATGATATTGCTTTGAAGTTGCACACTTGCCGTTTTATTTTTTAAAGGGTGGACTGGTTCCCAGTCAGGAGTACGTTTATGTCCTCCGTCCAGTAAAAAATGAAAGAAAAAGTTTGACCAGCGGAAGTTAAAATAACTTCAACATCAAAAAATAAGACGAATTCAGTGTATTTCAGCTTATGTCGTGTAGCGTGTAGTGCTGAGTGGAAGATCGCTGGGACATGCAATTCCAAATTTTACAATCTACTAATCGCACAATGAATACAGATTTGTTTAAACAGGACAGCAAATATAAAAAAAGGTACCTGTTCTTTAATTAACGGTCAGCTGGCAATGATTGAATGCTAATATACAACAGCATGACATACATATCAAGTATCGCTGTTGAAAATGGAGAAAGGTCACGTGACGCTGTTTTTTTTTTCTCCGCCGCACTTCACCCCCTCACGATTCAAAACTCCATGAACAACAGAGATCAATAAGCGATCGCATCATCTGATATGTGTTAGGGTTCGCTCTCTGAAAAACTTAACTCGGTTCAGGGTCGCAGGGTTTTGTAAGGATGTCACTTCAGGATACCTTTCGCGGTGCGCAGGCCGGCAGTTAAGGGTTGAAAGGTTCACACCGATGAAAGCAACACTTCGTTTTAGGCAATTCAGCACGTTGTTTGCGGCACTCAGTATTCAGTTTGCGAAGTATATTGCTGACACACACACTTACATACATACAGCAGTTTTTAGTAACGCGGCAGCTGATCTTCGAAGAACTGGAACGTATCACACGGATAACAAGGACAGCCGGAGTATACAACGATGAACAACGTCAACCTTGCTGTCAATATGAATCTCATCTGGGAAAAATGGCATTGTTTCCAAGTCAGAATCGGGGTGGGCTATCGATTTTCAGAAATACTTATTCTACCTCATGGTCAGGTGTGAGCTCTCAGACTTGTGACGTTTCACCTTCCCACTTCGGTGCGTACATGTGGGTTTCCGATCGAACTATTCGGGTATAATGCGAGATCGCTGTTGATTTGTTACTTGGTTTGTAAAAAAGGGACATGGCGTTGGGGCAATTAATGATAAACTTGATTTTTTTGTAGAAATAACAAAATAATTGTATTCGATGTGCATCACTTTGCTTCACATGTTTTTCGACAAAAAACGGCATTTCTGCCCACCAGGTTATATGTTTCATTTTAAATACTGGACTAAGGTGACTGGTCAGCATTATGTCACAAGTCGGACATAAAACAAAACAAAGCCACCCAAATGGTCCTAGTTGTGACGTAACGCTCACCTGTCGCCTTTGTCCATTGTTTGAAATAAAACTATAACATGGTCACCCCGAAATGCTGTAAATGTTTTAATTTCGAGTTCACTGATCGTTCACATGGTATTACCCTCTCGACAGTTCGGATTTACTGTCTGTCCGAGAGCACGTGAACGCAGCATCGGAATCGGACACATGAATGGGATGCACACCCACTCGATCGAACTAATTATAACTCAGTAATTCACGTGCTTTCAAAATGTGGGATGAAATCGGATTCCCTCGTTTAAAAAATAATCACCCCGGATAGACTGGCGATATCCTTGTAGAGCTGTGGGACTGTGAATCCGAATCTAGCAGCAGCTGGCACTCCTGCAGGTGGCGCTAGTCACAGTCAACGCCAACTGGCCTCACTGCGTGCCTCTGCACTGTGACCAGCAGCCCACTTAAACACGGAATTAAAATTCAAAGTTATTTCAGAAGTAGGATGCATTTTGAAAGGTGGAGAAAAAAAGGAACCAATATCAGCACTGAGTTAAAAACTACATTTCGGTTCCACAGATTCTAACACCTACATTTAAATATAAAGGTGTGAAAGTGGTTCTTCGGAGCGATGCCATTAGGGAACCATTTTTGGCACCTAAAAGAACCATTCAAATGAAGGTCCCTGAAAGATCTTTTATTTATTTAGATTCATCTCAGGCTCCATTACCAGGTAGACCACCATACATTTAAGATTTCTGGTTTGTCCATATATTATGAGCCTTTTTCAAAGCCCGAAGTGCCAATGTCATATTTAAATTGCCTTTCTCTGAAAAAAACAGCTCTTTGTCAAGCACTGGATCTAAACGGAACCACACAACCCAGTAGAGTCCCGTTAAAGAGCCGGCATGTGTACGAGGGGCCTCGCAGCGCCGTGGGTGTCCAGAGCTCGGCTCTAACCGCTCCATTGTTTACAGGCGGCTAACGGCACATCGTCAGCTGCCGCGCTGATATCGCTCTGGTATTAGTTACGGGTCATTACGCTGTAATCGGGGCTTCCCTGGCATGTAGCTTTAATTCGGAATCTTTCTCGTTTAGCACGCGACACGGAATGAAATGTCTTGCAGGGGTTTGTCAAGTCGTCGGCATCAAGGCGGCACACTGATGTCTACCGCGAAGAGTAAAGCCCCCTGTAATTGTGTTCACCTAAGAGAGGGAGCTATATTTAATTTAGACAGAATTTCTAACACAAGGACGTTTTTCAGCCCCAAGGTTCTAATTAATCAGATAACCCGTACACAGCCATGTTTGGACCTCGCACACTGCCATCTGCCAGCAGGCTAATAAAACACTAAAAGGAGGAAGGGGATTCACATTAGCAATGCAGACCAGGATGTCAACTTAATCACATTTTCTGTTGATCTACAATTCCCTTGGTAATAACGGCCCCACAGAACAGAGCAGCAGCAAAGGCTAAGCTCTCGGCACGCAATTATTGGAAATGATAGGGAAACGCTACCAGTCGTGACAGCACGGGAGTCCATTTCATTGGATTTCCTCTTAGAAGAGTCAAAGGCTGTGGAAGGGTCTGACACCCGTGACCACACACCAGGCCTCCAAATCCCAAGGAAGTAGTAGACTCTGTTGGGAGAAATGCATTTAATCAGCGGCAAGGAAACCACGCAAGGTAAAATCATCAGGGGCTGCAGAGTGGCGCAGGGATTGGCGCGGGTGACTCACTGCTCCGGGAACTCTGGTCCGATTCCTGATTCGGTTACTGTCTATGTGGAGTCTGCAAGTTCTCCGCATGTCTGACAGGCACTCCTTGTGCACCGGGGTGCCTGCAGCCTCCCAGGCTATCAATAGTCATACCCGAGATGGGCTAGGACAATGAGGGCACAAAACAACAATGTCTGGTGCAAAGCGCAGTCTGTTCTCAAGAATCAAAATTCAAAAAGTGCAGTGCAAAAACTCTTCCAATAAATGATCTTCTATAAAAACCGTGCATTTGTGGAAGTTAAGAAAGAAAAACAACAAATATGTGAAAATCAAGAATAAAACGAAAGTGAGAATGGACTCCTTGAGTCTCAGTGCATCCCCTCTGCTTACCATCCTGGTCTTCTCTGCAGCTTCAGACACCAGTGAGTGTGGTCAACCACCTTTGGCTCTCATCTCTGCCACTCTTCCTTTATCATACGTAGGAACTCACTGAGCCCCACTACCACCCATCAGAACATGTAGGATGATCCCAGATGCAATCAGCCGCTCTAAACTATTATACTGTATGGTGCCTTCTATATCTATCTATCTATTATATAGTGCCTTCTATATCTATCTATCTATCATATAGTGCCTTCTATATCTATCCATCTATCATATAGTGCCTTCTATATCTATCTACCTATCTATTAGATAGATAGATATAGAAGGCACTATATAATAGATAGGTAGATAGATATAGAAGGCACTATATGATAGATAGATATAGAAGGCACTATATAATAGATAGATATAGAAGGCACTATATGATAGATAGATAGATAGATAGATAGATAGATAGATAGATAGATAGATAGATAGATAGATAGATAGATAGATATAGAAGGCACTATATAATAGATAGATAGATAGATTGATAGATATAGAAAGCACTATATGATAGATAGATAGATAGATAGATAGATAGATAGATAGATAGATATAGAAGGTACTATATGATAGATAGATAGATAGATAGATAGATATAGAAGGCACTATATGATAGATAGATATAGAAGGCACTATATGATAGATAGATATAGAAGGCACTATATGATAGATAGATATAGAAGGCACTATATATCATATAGTGCCTTCTATATCTATCTATCTATCATATAGTGCCTTCTATATCTATCTATCTATCTATCTATCATATAGTGCCTTCTATATCTATCTATCATATAGTGCCTTCTATATCTATCTATCTATCTATCATATAGTGCCTTCTATATCTATCTATCATATAGTGCCTTCTATATCTATCTATCTATCTATCTATCTATCATATAGTGCCTTCTATATCTATCTATCATATAGTGCCTTCTATATCTATCTATCTATCTATCATATAGTGCCTTCTATATCTATCTATTATATAGTGCCTTCTATATCTATCTATCTATCTATCTATCTATCTATCTATCTATCTATCTATCTATCTATCTATCTATCTATCTATCTATCTATCTGTTCCTCCACACTGACTCTGCCACCTTCTCTTTCTCGTTTTTTATCCACACCCTCTCTCCATCTTTTTTCTCTTGATTTCTCTCCTTTTCCTTGATACTCAGACCCTTTTTATCCTTGAGTGTGTAGGTGGTCCTCTTACAGAATTGTGGAGCATCATTGAGGAATATCTGGGCTGATCACACTTGTACATGAATGATCAGTCAGTCAACTTCCCCATTAAACACCTCAGGGCCACAGAGCTCTCCTCCAGCACCAGACCCACAAAGCCTGGACCACACTGTTTTTTAAAAAACCTTGCACTGCCACGGACCATGGAAATGCTGCACCACATGCTCTTTATCTCGCCCACACCCCTTGAAGAGGTAAATGAGGACGACTGCCAACTCTGCTGTGGCCTTGTTAGGGTGAGTGGAGGCAATAATGGCTGGAGGTTGACATGCTTGTTTAAGCCAACAAGAGGATATCATAGACATCATCTGTCCATGCGCTGCCTGACTCACTGAGGCCGATTCAGAGCTTCACGGAGTGCGACTCTAGATGGGCTGCCGGTTACCAAATATTGATATTAGCACCAGACCAATGCCAGCTCTAAAACCCAAGGCATAGGCCTGCACATCAAATGCTTGTCAGGCTAGGATGGAAAAAAAAACAGTAAAAAGATCAATGTCGACCTTCCTGCTCCTTCTCTGTTACAAATCACAGGCGCTGTCGAGCCTAGTGGAGATCTCAAACTCGACACAGCATGCGAGCGTCTCTTAAACTCAAAGACCCACAATTGAACAAGAGCAGACCACTCAATCCCCACACGGCTTGCTCATTCCTATTCACTGGTGTCTCCAGAGCGACGTTGACTTGAGTGGCGGTCCTGGGGGGCCACTCGACTCCAACATGCACTGTTCCTTAGCACCCACCTTACACATAGCTTGGCTGCCATGCAGTCGCCAGGCAGCATGTTCAGCCAAATAAAGGGATGACTGAAAAGTGAAACACAGACAATGATCTTAAAATCTACATGTAGGAATTAACAGCTTTCAGAATTTAAAAAGGATCCTCAGAGACACATCCACTTCCACTGCCTAGAAGCTGTAACCCAAAATCCTCCGAGATAATCGTGGCACGGAAACTAATGCAACTCCTGAGCAATCCCATATCTTAAGAGGCCTCCTTCAATAATAAGTCATCTATATGCACTCTGCTTCTTGGGATTTTATTTTTCCACCAGCAGAGCCAGGAACACAAAGCCTAAAATATATAAGCCCATAACTGGAGCAAGTCAATTTTCTGCACGTATTCAGGCCCTGAATCCCAAATAAAATATAAATCATACACTTCAGAAGTAGAAACGTTTTAGTTTGTGAAATCTTGTCAGCTAATGTGAGGAGCCCACTGCATAAAATAATATGTATGGAAAATTCAATTTAGACTTTAAAATCCCAAGTGTATTTGAAAGTATGAGAGCAATGACACTATATGATAGATAGATAGATAGATAGATAGATAGATAGATAGATAGATAGATAGATAGATAGATAGATAGATATGAAAGGCACTATATAATAGATAGATAGATATGAAAGGCACTATATAACATAGATAGATAGATAGATAGATAGATAGATAGATAGATAGATAGATAGATAGATAGATAGATAGATAGATAGATAGAGAAGGCACAGTATAACACAGATATGACACCATTCAGATCTCTCTGTCTAATCTAGCGTGGCTCATACCTATCGAGATGTTTTTCATAGTGCCTTTCACATATGTAGTGCACTCATCAAATATTCAGACCCCGTCTCCCGAAACAATGGCTGCCATTGCATCATCCACGTATGCCCGAATGCGCCCAAGTGGTCAAGATAGCCTCTCTGGTAGAACTAGCCACCCAGGTTCTCTTGGGTGGGCTTGCCCATAGACAAGTGGTTCCCAACCTTTTCTATGTCTCGCATCCCTAGAAAATGTTTGATTTATACTCACACCCCCTACAAACGAAATGAAATTTCTAATTTTTGAACCACATACAATACAGCAGGTGAACAAAGTGAACTCACAAAAATAAACTTTTAACTCAGTGCATAAAATTGAGCAATTCACCTTACTAAATCTCAATAATCTTGCAAATATGCACCCCCCCCACCACCCCCCACCCCCCGCCTCCGAGAAGCTTAGACACTCAATTAGCGATCCAAGGGTTGTGGTATTCTGTGAGGCATCAAGCAGTGTGATGAACTAACACACGATTAACGATTGAGGGGTTTGGGGGGTTTGGAGACCCCCTTGTATTGATAAGTGCCATAGCACCATTAAGAGATGAAACACAGTTGACCAGCTTTGTCCCCCGAGAGCGCCTGTACTGCAGTTCAAATTCGGATGTGCTGCACAGTTAAAATTGCTGCACTACTGCCAGGACCACCTGCAGGAGAGATGGGCTGGGTATAAGCAGCAGGTGTTGCATCCAATTCAGTCCCCCTTGCTGGCAAAAATGTTAAACTAACCTCGAAACTCGTGATGTTTCACAATCAGAGTTTGTACGGAAATCAATAGTAGAAAGAAAAAAAAAAATCGATATCAGAAACCCCCCATGAATTGAGAAGTCGTATGGCTTATATTCTAAGGTGGACTATCCCAGAGCTGCCTCCAATTTTCATGAAAAGATGTGCAGCGTCGCCCTTTTCTACGGACCACTGCAAGGTCCAAATTCCATTCTCTTAATAAAAAAAGTTCTACGAGTGCAAGGAACTCATGAGAACGCGCATTTCTACGGCTCACTGATGGTTGACAATCGAGTGCATGATGTTCGATTCTTTTCATATCACAGAACAGGAGCACCAACTACTACACGACCTACAAATGACGGCACACTGCGCGACAATAATTGCACCTCGATAAAGTTGGACAATGTACCTCACTCAATTTTGGCAAACTGTAACACAAATTTCCCCTTTGTCAGACCCCCCCTGGGGGTGTGGGCACCCCAAGTTGGGAAACCCTTGCATTAAAACATGTAGGAGCTAAGCTAACAAATCATGAACTGGACACCAATGATGGGAAATGGCAGGTGCAGGGTTAGGATCAAGGCCTAAAGAGTTCTGGTGCTGTGCCTTGGCTTCATTGTTAGTGCTTTGGTGCTCCGCTTGAGTGTACGTCTCACTCACTCCTCCATGGTGTGCTAACAAGTGCTACTGTGGTTAATTTTTTTTTATTTTTTTGCATATATTTTATTTTATTAAAATAAAAAAAACATTCCATACATGCAAGTCAAGTTTAACAAAACTGGTTTGAAATAAATCGACCCCACCCATGAGAAAGAGAGCTAGGTCAGTGGTGTAGCACTTTAATATTAGTAAAAATATGTAAATAAATAAATAAATAAAGATAGATAGAACAGAAAAAGAGGGGAGAGAATCCAATTCCTCAATTTACCGTATATACTCGCGTATACGTCAGGTCTTGAAACCGAAAAATCAATAATAAAAATCAGACCCCGACATATACGCCCGCTCAAAAATATGACACTTCCATTTATTGTTTTTTTTACATCTTCTTGCTTCCTCCAATCTCACATCTGTTTCTCAGACACATTGAATTTTGTTGTAGCAGCACAGTTACCAATTTCTTTTGCTACTTCAATGACGTTTAATTTAAAACCATCTTCATAGTTTCTTCTGATCAAACGCTCCATCATAGATAAGGGATGCTCTTACGATAAAGGTGTATGAGGGTGTTCACCCTAAGTGTTTCCCCTATAATTCTTCTTGATATCTCAGCGTGTCTCAACCTCTCTTGCCTTACGTGTACCCTAACCATTCCTCCTTCTCCTCTTCTCAGTATCCACACGTATCTCAACCTCTTTTGTCCTATGTGTACCTTTAGTGTTCCTCCTTTGTTTCTTCTTGATATCCTCAAGTGTCTCAACCTCTCTTGCCATACATGTACCCTCAGTGTTCATCCTGCATCTCTTCTTGATATCCTCAAGTGTCTCAACCTCTCTTGCCTTACCTGTACCCTCAGTGTTCCTCCTACATCTCTTCTTAATATCCTTGTGTATCTCAACCTCTTTTGCCGTACGTGTACCCTAAGCATTCCTCCTTCACTTCCTCTCAGCATCCACACGTATCTCAACCTCTGTTGTCCGATGTGTACCTTTAGTGTTCCTCCTACGCCTCTTCTTGATGCCAACACGTTTCTCAACTTCTCTCATTCTACATGTACCCTCAAAATTCCTACTAGGCCCTTTCTCTGTATCCATACATCTCTCAACCTCTGTTGCCCAACGTGCACCCTCAGTGTTTCCCCTGTAATTCTTCTTGATATCCACGTGTGTCTCAACCTCTCTTCCTCTACGTGTACCCTCAGTGCTCCTTCTACACCTTTCCTCGGTATCCTCGCTTGTCTCAACCTCTCTTGGTGTATGAGTACCCTAAGCATTCCTCCTTCACCTCTTCTCAGTATCCACACGTATCCCAACCTCTGTTGTCCTATGTGTACCTTTAGTGTTCCTCCTACGTCTCTTCTTAATATCCTTGTGTGTCTCAACCTCTCTTGCCCAGCACTTCCTCTCTCGGTCGCGTCCCTATCAAGCCTGCTCCACAGACTCGGTCATTTCGAGGCACCTTGCTTTGCCTCCTATCCGCTTTTTGACTACCACCAATGGAAGACAGGACCCCATTACCCACTGTGAAGACATAATTTGTATTTTTAAGACTACTTCCCATCTTTGAAGGCAACTTGGGTTGAGCCTCATTAGTTTTTACTGACCCAAATGCGCTTGGTAATTTATTTGCATTGTTGTCATTGAAATATTCTATTCTAAAAAAAAAATGTCACAATCAAGAATTGGATTTCACACCCCTAAAGTATTGTGTCACCATCACATCCACTGAGCAACCACAGCCAAACTGACCGATCGGACCAAAGGCAAACTGACCAATGAGATCGTTTGGAGGGACCAGACACACACACACACACACACACACACACACACACACACAGAGTAGCGTTCTAACAGACAGTATAGATAGATACAGATAAGAGACTTCAATCCCAGATAAAGGAGTACCTTGAAGACTTCTGTTTGAAAATATCACAAAAATCCAAAAGTCCGCACCTAAAGAGTCACACGGATTTAATCAGTTGCCATTGGTTGGTTTTTCCCATTGAAACTCAGTTGTCCCCTTGCGTTTATTTTTTTTACTTTTCTGAAGTACGTGATTCTCCCATTCTGTCATAACGTTTCACTACTCTACTGTATCGTGACATTTTCCCCACTTGTCATTCTCCATTCACCCTCACTATCTCAAAAACAGATCACTGCTACGACCCCAATGCCAAAAAAGGTGGGACGCTGTGGAAAAATGTAAACACAAACAGAATGCAATGATTTGGAAATGTCATATTTTATTCACAATGGAACACAGAAAACAAATCAAATGTTGAAAGTGATACATTTTAATATTTCATGAAAAATATTCGCTCAGTTTTGAATTTGATGGCAGCAACGTGTCTCAGAAAGTTTGGGATGGGGGCAACAAAAGGCTGGAGAAGTAAATGGTACTAAAACAAAACAGCTGGAGGAACATTTTGCATAATTGGGTATAAAAAGAGCATCTCAGAGGGGCAGAGTCTCCCAGACGTAAAGAGGGGCAGAGGTTCACCAATCTGCAACAAAGATGAGTCTACAAATTGTGGAGCAACTTCAGAATAATGTTCCTTCCTCAATTTAAAATTGAGAAGACTTTGAATATCTCATCATCTACCGTACATAATATCATCAAAAGATTCTGAGAATCTGGAGAAATCTCTCTGTGCAACAGTCAAGGCCAAAAATCAGTATTAGATGTCTGTGATCTTCGGGCCCTCAGGCAGCACTGCATTAAAACAACAGGCCTGATTCTGTCATGGAAATCACTGCATGGGCTCAGGAACACTTCCAGAAATCATTGTCTATGAACAAAGTGTGCCGTGCCATCCTCAAATGCAGGGAAGAGCTCTGTCATGCAAAGAAGAAGACATATGTGAACATGAACCAGAAATGCCACCATCTTCTCTGGGCCAAAGCTCATTTAAAATGGACTGAGGCAAAGTGGAAAACTGTTCTGTCATCAGACAAATCGAAATTTGAAATTCTTTTTCGAACACATGGACACCACGTCCTTTGGGCTAAAGAGAAGAAGGACCATCCGGCTTGTTATCAGCACTCAGTTCAAAAGCCTACATCTCTGATGGTATGGGTGGGGGGGGGTGCATTAGTGCTTATGGAACATCTGGAAAGGCACCATCAATGCTGAAAGGGATGTACAGGTTTTAGAGAAACATCTGCTCCATCCAGACAACGTCTTTTTCAGAGAAGGCCTTGCATATTTCAGCAAGACAAAGCTAAACGGCCTAATACATCTTTTACAACATCACGGGGGTGCTGAACTGCCGGCCGCCCAGACCATTCACCAATTGAAAACATTTGGCTCATCATGAAATGAAAAGAAGACCCAGGACTGTTGAGCAGCTAGAATCCTAAATCAGACAAGAATGGGACAACATTCCTCTCCCAAAAGTCCTGCAACTGGTCTCCTCCATTCCCAAACATTTACGGACTGCTGCTAAAAGAAGAGGGGATGTTACATGGTGGTAAACATGGCCCTGTCCCAATGTTTTTGAGACATGTTGCTGCCATCAAATTCAAAATGACCTTATTCTTTACTTAAAATGGGACATTTTCTCAGTTTAAACATTTGATATGTTTTCTATGTTCTATTGTGAATAAAATATGGCTTTATGAGATTTGCAAATCATTGCATTCTGTTTTTATTTATATTTTACACAGTGTCCCAACTTTTTTGGAATTGGGATTGTTAAAAAAAAAAAAAAAGCAAGCAAAGATCCCCTTGGAGTCTTTTACACTCTCGGCATACGACAACTGCTTCCATTTTCCTACAGGCTGCTCACTCAAGGTCACACAGTGAGTCAGCGGTTGGTCATGAGTGGGTAGCCGTAACCAGCAGGCCACCGCTCCTGATGCCCAGTTGACACTTTTGTCTTGGCCTTTCTCTCCGATTCACTTTTACAGTCACCGGACTCACTCTCTTCAGCCCCAATAACGCCCTCTGACTCCTTCCTTTGTACGACACCACAGCCCTCCTGCTTTTGCTCTTCTTTTGACTGCAGGTCTGTTTCCTTACCATCTGAGCTTTTTACTTCTGGCCAGCACTTCCTGGCATGAACCTCATCAAGCATTTGTTGTAAAGTGGCTGCTCAAAAACATACAGAAAAATGTTTTGGGGTATTGTGTGAGGCAGCGGAAGTAAAATGATTTCAGTTCTGACAGATTAGCTTAGGGATGCCGGTCTGTAACAGTTGTAATGGCATCAAAGGGGTTTTGATAAGAGAAATGTGTCTAACTTGATGGGCTTTTGGATGGCATGGAGCCCCTGGGGCTCAGATTCCTTTAGCAACCTTCCTGCCTGAGAAACCTTTTCTTCAGGTTAAATCCCATTCTGTATGTTTCCCCTTCTTTTATTAAAACACCATACTTCAGAAAGAAATCAATATTCCCTTTTAACAACCTAATACAGAAAATGTAACGTCAAAAGTGCAGCAGATTTTGGCAGGAGCCGCAGAGTACCAATCCGCAGCAGCAGAAGCAGCACTCAGCTTCTTAAAGAGCCTGACACTCACTGGAAGAAGAAAAAAATAATAAACGGGGCATCGTCCGCAGGAATAACACCCTGGATGGGACGCCAGCCCAAAATGAGGCAGTTATTGAAGAACAAATGGCTTACACGGCTCCGATTGTCGGGGTCAGCGCTTCTCCGGATCTCCCATCGTCTCTTCAATGTCATATTAGTAGCCCAGACTTGATTTGTGACACTGTAAGCTCCCACTTCCACTGCAATAATGGGCTGGGGGCCACCTGAGCCCCACGTTCCCCTCCGTAGAGAAACTAATACGGACATCACCGACTTCTCCATGAAAGCGCTCGCTCTATTCCCCCAAGAACTCGTTAGGAGACATAAATCATTTAGATGAGCTGTAGCTGCGCCGGAGCACCCAGGGCTCCATCAACAGTGGAGCCCGCGTGCGTGCAAAGAAATTAAACAAGAAAGAGCAAATGAGCGAAATGATCAGCGGCCAGCGACTTCAAGGGTCCGCGCGAGAAGAGATATTACAAATGAATGGGGCGTTTGATGCACGCGCTGGGGTCCAGAGGCGGCGGCAGCGGCAGCGGCAACAACCCCACGAAAAGCCGCGACACGTCTTTGGCGACAAATGGCTTCGAATAACTAAAACACGTCTGCAAATAACATCGCTAATGCTAATCTGTGAGTGGTCGGTCAGCAGAGGAGAGTCGGCACCTGCTAACTAGTCGAGCTACCAAACTGTCGCTGCTGCCGCCGCCTCCTCCTCGCCTTTCATCGGTCACAGCCCCCCACACTTCACGTGCCCATCCCGAAACCCTCACCCGATCGGATACGATATGTCACAAAACAGCATCTGCAAAGGACAACGGAACCAACAAAAAAAAAAAAAACACACACACACAGCAATAAAGCAGGACTCTTTTGTCCTCGATCCCTCGAAAGATATAAAGCATTTGCCGCTGCTTACCTCCACATGAATCCGCCCCACTCCAGATCGCCTTTAGGGACGAAAACAGACGCTGCTTTCAAAAAGAGCTCTGGCTTGCTATTGTGTCCCGGTGGTCCGGCATCCACATGTGAGCCGGGGTTAACTAGAGACGGAATCTGAATAGCGGAACTAACAGCTCTCCGCCCCAGAACCTGAATAGCGCATTGCGCCGGCGTGCCGCGCGGCACCTGCCTGCAGAAAACTGCGAACTGCGTCGCATCTCTCAGACCGTGGATCAGACACGCGAGGGAGTCACAGGGTGGGGGAATGTGACAATCAGTTTACAGAGTAATCGTTGGCGACCAGAAGTGAAAGAGCAGGTACAGTATTTGCCCCGTCATGATACTGTATCTTTATTGTTGTAGATACTCTTAAAAATAATCGCTCTTTAATGGAAATTTTTGATTCTTTACTGGATTGTATGGTTCCTCATAGAGCCATTGCTTGACAAAGCACCATTTCATTCTGAAAATGGTTCTTTGCATATGATTTTTTTGTGGTTTGAAAAACTTCCTAATATGAAGAAAAAAAGCTGAAATCTTTAATGTAAGGTAGGCTACCTAGCAGGACACAAACAGATTAAGAACATCTGGACCATCAAGTGTTACTGTTTGCAGTGAAAGTCCTTTTAAAATCAGCACCCATTGGTTTTTCACAAACCTGTTACCATCTATTCATGGTTATTCACAGTGCAGGATTTACGTATAAGCCACACAAGCTATAGCTTAGGGCCCCCAAAACAAATTGTCCGAGTGAGCAATTGTCATATATACTTAAATATACTACAGCATTATTTGTGCCAATCAGGCCCGGCCTTAGGCATAGGCGAAGTAGGCGACCGCCTAGGGCCCCGGATCGACTCCTTGGTCTAATTTTCACGCATTTCACAGAGCTTCCAGGGGGGCCCCTGGACCCCCCTTTCGCCTAGGGCCCCATAATACCTAAGACCGGGCCTGGTTATTCACTGTATGCATTCTCTTATGGATCTAGACAATTTAAGGTTCTTCCTGAAACGACCATGCAGGTGGGTCTTTTGGAAACCAAAACTGGTTCCCCTATGACATCACTCTGAAGAACAAGTGGCACCTTCATTTTTAGGAGTGTAGATACATAAAACTGAAAAACTGTATGATGGAGAGAGTAAAAGAAAAAGAGAGATGGTTGTGCTTGTCTAATTTAGAAGACAAAGCTGGTGCAAGATATTCCATTAAATAAATAAACCTGGGACATGTGATTGTATTGTTGTGTCTGGAGTTCTTGTGCTGCTGTTACGCACCCTAATGGTCACAACATATATACTGTAAGACGCTAGGGTTTGCTGTGCCCCTTTAACCCCAACAGACAGATGCTCAGGACACAAGGTAAAAGCAGTAAGAAGCTTTTTAATAATTTTCTTCTTAAACAGCGCTATTCCAGCACCACAGCCACCATATTACAGGCAATAAACTCAATAATACCCTTCTCCCTCTCCCTCTCCCTCTCCCTGCAAGCTTTGTCCACCTCCACCCGACTCTGGCTCGCTTGCTGGGTCTTCAGCAGTCCTTTATATAGTCCTTGACCCGGAAGTACTTCTATTCTTCTGGTCACGTGACTTGTCTGCACTTCTGGGTCAGATGGAAAACTCGAGTTTCTTCTTCAGCCCGGAAGTACTTCTGGATTTCCCTCCTCATAACTCGACAGTACTTCCGGGCTATAAGGGAAGCATGACTCCCCCAGTCCTTCCACAGCACCCCCTGGCGGCACCCAACAGGGCTGAGGCAGCGAACTCTCAGTCCCAGGAAGCCCTGTGGGTATCCAGGGCACTGCTATACGCCAGGGGAGCTGCCATCTAGCTTCTTGGGGGAGGCAGTGTCTAAAAGTAGCTGCCTTACCCCATTCTTTCATTCTCGGGGCGTCCCAGCCAGGTTGAGCTGCCATCACAATACGTATCATTTAGGTTACTGAAAAATAACTTGATAAACTTCATATAATGTCAAAATTAGATAAGACTGATGTACAAAAATGATCTTTAAACATTTACCCATGATTCCTATTTAATGTATGCTTGCTAACATATGCAAATATCCCATTAATTGATAGCCACAGATAATTTTTCCAGTGAGAGACAGACTATGGAAGACGTTTTTTAGAGGACCAAGAGTGGATATCATAGATGGTGGTGAATTACAGAGAATGACATTTGTCAAGTTATAAGGAAAGTTTAAATGTGTGCCCATATGGGAGATGATTATAGTTTGAAATAAATCAGCCATTTAGCAATGCATTGAAGAGCTGCAGTCCTGTTGCCATTCTGATAGTTTAATTTTATGTTTGAATGCCCTAAGCTACGCCTGTTTGAAGATTATTATTATCACTATTGTTGTTGTTCTTCTATACGGCAACCAATGATTTGTGCATACCCTCCCCCCCCCCCCCCCCAAATGTTTACCACAAGAAGACATTCAACTAAAAATACACACCTGCACCTGGACAAAGTAAAGAATTGAGAAGCTGAGTACGGTGCATCCTGGGATTTGGAAGACCACCTTATTTGGCTCATGGAGGTCTTCAAATTTTAAGACTAAACATCCCTAGTACTCAAAATTAATATAAAACTATATACTAGGGTTAATGGGAAACGGACAGCTGTATTGAGTCCAAGGGTTGCTAAGCCAGTCTGTATTATTTTAAAAAAATGTAATTCCCTAAATTGTGCCACCCTAGTCGACCACAGAAAAGGACTGAATGGCACAGCCAACCCTTACAACAAAATGGGGCTACCTCAGTGTATTTATCTCTATATATTTATAAAATCCAACGCCTGTCTGTCTGTATGTCTATCCGCTTTTCACGAGAGAACTACTTAATGGATTTAGATCAGGTTTTTTTTCCTATAATTCGCTTGAACATTCTGGTTGATTTTGTGACTTCTCTCATCGCGCTAAGTATCATTATTTGTGCAAATCCAAGAGAGACACAGTGGGCCAAGTTTGGGGCCCCCTCCTCACTCGCGTGCTGGCCTCAGGGCATTTCTTACATCCGCTTAGCTAGTGAACGAAAAGAACTACTTAACGGAGTTAGATCGGGTTTTTTTCCATAACTTGCTTGAACATTCCGGTTGATTTTGCGACTTCTCTGATCGCGCCATGAATCATAGTTCTCTTGCAGGAGCGATATATTCGTGTTAATCCGAGACAGAGTCTGCGGGCTGAGGGGAGGGGTGACGATAGGAGTGGGGAGCTGGGTGGGGCCCTCCTCACTGTCCTGTTTCACTACTACGTGGGCAGAGCCACGGGGGACAGCTAGTTAATAATAATAATAATAAAAATAATACATTTTATTTCAAGGTGCCTTTCTAAACACCCAAGGATACTGTACAGATAATAAAATCATAAAACCAACATAAACATGCATGTACACATACACATACAGTATGCTGTATCTATGGAACTGAAAATACAGCAATAAGAATACAGCCTAAGGTCACATAGTGTAAGATCATCTAAACAGATAAGTCTTAAGACGAGATCTGAAAATAGGTAGGGAATCTGTGTCCTGAATGTTTTGTGGTAGTGAGTTCCAGAGACGAGTAGACTACGACTAAATGCCCAGGAGTCCATGGTGATCAGGCATGCAGGGGGGTGAGAAGACCAGAAGTAGAGGACCTAAGAGTGCGGTTAAGTGTATAAACATGTATGAGGTCAGAGAGGCATAATGGAGCAAGGGTATGAAGTACCCTAAGTTCTTGTCTATAAGCCGCGGCTTATCTAAGGAAAAAAGTTGTGAAAATGAAAAAATAGAATATCGGCTTATACATAAGTCCGGCTTATACATCCATCGCGGGGGTTGCGTTCCAGAGCCACCCGCGAAATAAGAATATCCGCGAAGTAGAAACCATATGTTTATATGGTTATTTTTATATTGTCATGCTTGGGTCACAGATTTGCGCAGAAACACAGGAGGTTGTAGAGAGACAGGAACGTTATTCAAACACTGCAAACAAACATTTGTCTCTTTTTCAAAAGTTTAAACTGTGCTCCATGACAAGACAGAGATGACAGTTCAGTCTCACAATTAAAAGAATGCAAACATATCTTCCTCTTCAAAGGTGTAAACAAATCAATAGGGCTGTTTGTCTTTTAAGTATGCGAAGCACCGCGGCACAAAGCTGTTGAAGGCGGCAGCTCACACCCCCTCCGTCAGGAGCAGACAAAGAGAGAGAGAGAGAGACAGAGTTTGTTTTTCAGTCAAAAATCAATACGTGCCCTTCGAGCTTTTAAGTATGCGAAGCACTGTGCAGCATGTCTTTTCAGGAATCAGCTTTACAAAAGATAGCAACGTGAAGATAATCTTTCAGCATTTTTAGACGAGCGTCCGTATCGTCTAGGTGTGCAAACAGCCCCCCTGCTCAATCCCCATACGTCAGGATCACAGATAGTCAGCGCAAGAGAGAGAGAGAAAGAAAAGTAAGTTGGGTAGCTTCTCAGCCATCTGCCAATAGCGTCCCTTGTATGAAATCAACTGGGCAAACCAACTGAGGAAGCATGTACCAGAAATTAAAAGACCCATTGTCCGCAGAAATCCGCGATATATATTTAAATATGCTTACATATAAAATCACAATTTAAATGACCGCTACGCGCTCGTGTTGACTCGGCGACGCCCAGAGCAGAAAGAACGCGCTCCGGCCGCTCCAACCGCGCCATGCGGGGAGTGAGAGAGACGCCAATATCTCACACTCTCTCCCCCCTTAAAGAAATTAAATGGGCGCGAGTGAGACCACTGACCTCCCTCCCTTCTATTAGTTATAGGTTATAGTACGTTCGGCTTATCCATGAGTCCGGCTTATCTATGATACGATTTTATTTTAAAAATTCGTATGATTTTTGGTCTCCGGCTAATACATGAGTCCGGCTTATAGACAAGAACTTAGGGTACAAGAATTTTAAAATCAATGTGAAATTTTACAGGAAGCCCATGAAGCTCTTTAAGAGATGGGGTAATGTGTTGCATGGAAAAGGTCGGAGTTATAATGCAGGCAGCTGAATTCTGAACAAGCTGGAGTTTATGGAAAAACTTATGTGGGAGACCAAAGAGAACAGAATTACAATAATCAATGCGGGACGTGACCAATGCATGAGTAAGGATGGCGGTGCCATTTAGTGTGAGGGAGGGACGCAGGCGTGCAATGCTACAGGATGACCGTATAACATTATTGGATATGGGACTCAAAAGACAGAGTACTATGAAAGATATCCCCCAAACTCTTAACCTGAGGGGAGGGATAGACTGATGTACCATCAATAATAAGTGAAAAATTATTAGATTTTCATAAAGCAGACTTGGAGCCAATGAGGAGAACCTGTGTCTTATGGCTATTGAGTTGGAGGAAATTAGAAGAAAACCAAGATTTTACCTCAAACAGACAGTCATTGAAGCAGGAAGGAGGAAGGACAGAGCTGGGCTTTGTAGATATATAGAGAGCTGAGTATTGTCTGCATAACAATGAACATTAATTCCAAATTTCTTAAAAATGCCACCCAAAGGGAGCAGATATATTAAAAACAGTAAGGGGCCAAGCACCTATTATTATTAGTCAGTTTCTGCTATCTGATAGGACATCAACCCTTTGCTTGGTCTTAATAAAACTGAAAAGACATTAGTGAGCACAGTACATGAGGGGCTACCTGTCTTTAATACCCTACTGCTATTTAGAAAGAGCTTAACAAAGGCTTGAGATGCATAACTACAGATGTCTAACAGATGTCTGTAGCAGAACAAAACAGGTCATCCACCTGACGCGGAGCACGTTTGGGCCCGGTCACTACTTGAATGAGAGTCCAACCAGGAAATGCTTGGGTTGCTGCTGGAAGAGGTGTAGATGAGGCCAGCAGGGGGAGTTTACCCTGTGGTCTGAATGTAGACACTAATGCCCCAGTGCAGTGACAGGGTCACTTGTTCTGTAAAATGGTGCTGTCCTTCAGATGAGATGTAAAACTGAGGCTCTGACGCGATAAAAGATCCCTGGGCATCCTTCATAAAGAGTGGGATGTATCCTGATGTCCTGGCTAAATTGCCTTCCATGGCCTCTCCCCCTAATCATTCCCTGTCTGTAATTGGCTCTCTCTCACCCCTTCACCTCCCAATAATGTGTGGTGAGCATACTGGCACAAAATGGCTGCCAGTGGCTACTACACATTGGTGGAGGTTGAAGCGTCTCCCCACTCACTATGTAAAGTGCTTTGAGTAGTGAGAATCAATCAATATTATAGCATGTGCTTTAAAGTGTTACCATACCCACCATGCCAGTTCAGATCAGACCCATTTAAATAACCTGCGTGTTTTGGCCGTCTGGTAGGAAAACCAAAGTGCCCAGAGGACCTGACGCAGATACCAGAGGGAGACTGAACTCCGATGTCCATATATTTACATGTGATTATCTTGGAAGCAGATCTCCAGATTTATGGCACTGCTAAATATTCAGAACCCTCTTCTGGCTGTCACTTGACACTGCATGAGCAATCCACTCATAAATAAATGTGCTCTACAATTCACTGGAGAGTTTGGAGAATTGAGGAACATGAGGGAAAAAAAAAACATTCATAGTGCACAGCCATTTTACCTTTAATTTCATATACTATCCTCCTCCTAAATGACATTTAATAAGCGCTCTTTAGCTCAGCAGCGGCCTTTGTTTCTAAGCTTAATCGATACTCGTCTGTCAATCACGCTGTGCTGTGTAGAGTGCCTTGCACACTGAGCATAAAACTGTCAGAAAAATCTTTCCATCTATTTTTATTTATTTTATTTTAGTCAGGTGTTTACATCTCATTTTAACGGACGGATCTGATCAAGGTAAGAGACTGCAAAACATTGGGAACCTTAAACATGACAGCATTTAACACCAACAGTGGAGCAGATTATAAAGGATTGGCTGAACTAAATACACACTTCTGAGAGCCATTTTCACAACTTCACAAACAAAGTGCTGTATGTTGAACACAACCAGTCAAAAGTCTGGACACACCCAGAAATTGTCATGTTTTTGACAGAAATTGATGCCCGTTTTTAATCAAGACACCATCAAAATAATTAAAAAATACAGTGAAGACATTACTGGTGCTGCTAATGGTTATGACAGCTTGAAATTACTGATTTTTAATTTATTACCGGTATTCACGCAGGACTGCAAAGCCCCATTTCCTTCAGTGTCATAATGGTCAGCTCCCTTAGCTTATCCTTACTTTGTCATCTTTTAAGGCTAATTGGTTATTAGAGAAACCTTTCTAATTGCATTAGCAACAATGAAGCCTGTTATTCAGTTCACTTGGGTAACAAGGGGCTGGCATTGCTAACAGTTTGGTTCAGGGTTCAAAAAAAGATAGATAGATAGATAGATAGATAGATAGATAGATAGATAGATAGATAGATAGATAGATAGATAGATAGATAGATAGATAGATAGATAGATAGATAGATAGATAGATAGATAGATAGATAGATAATCCCAAGGGGAAATTCACACATTGAGAAAGTAATTTAATGCGCTATGGCTCATGTTGTGGAAGAACAGAACAAAATCCAAAATGCATACCACTTTTGATTTGCTTTGGATAAAAGTGTCAAGATTAGAAAAAAATGTAATGTAATTCCATGTCCTCTGGCTATCAAAACTAGAATTTTCAAATTTAACACCATAATAAAATTTCTTCATTGGCTTTGGGGAAAAAAAATCCCAGTAGTCGATCTTTGATTACTGGAAATATAGTGATTAATCACTCTCAGGACAGTCTGAAAAGCCTCTGTGTCACTAAGACCCTAATCCTTATTGACTACGATGCTATCAGCAGGCACTTGGAACTACCTAAGCTGAGAATATTAAAAAAAATAAATAAATAAAGAGATAAGCGATAATGAACTGAGGCGTGAAAAAATAGAAATGTTCTTTGAAAGAGGGAAATAACACGTTTTACTTTGATAAGGCTGTGTGGATTCCTTTTTAAACCACCTCACAATACAACCATAATTCATGGCTTCATTCTCCACCACCATTTATTACAGGATTGTGGGAAGGTGGGCGCTTAACTGGGGACCAAAATTTGGAGGGGGTGCCCGTTCATCAGAGGGCACACAGCAGTACAATGGATGTCTTATAATTCAAGATTATAAAATCTGGGCAGAGTCTTGGGCTATTAGAATGTTAATGAGTGCCATCTAGTGGTTTGTCAAGTTACCACTCCTCAAGTGCACTTGCAGTCAGTTAACACCACTAGACAGCTTTCAAACCCATAAACAAGAGCGAGAAGATGTTGAAGAGATCCATTCACCTTCCTGAACCATATCAAGGAGTGACAAAACACTTAATCCCAAATGTACAAATGGCGCAACATTCAATTGGGTTTGATGATTTGGTTAGCTGGTCTGAATCATGTTCTAGTCCAGTGGTTCCCAACCTTTTTTTGGCCATGCCCCACCTAGGCTTCTCTAAAATCATGATGTCCCCCACTGTAACATATACCTTATTCTTATTATTACCTATTCAAAAAGTGAACTCCTATTCATGTGGAGGAAGCCCATAATGTCATTAATTTGGTCTAAACAAGCTTCTAAAGAACATTGAAACAAAAGAGGGAAAGGATAGTTCAAGTACTGACAAAGAAATCACTAAGAAACTGTTAAAAAAATATGAAGTAATATGAAAATACAGCAAATACAGTTTTGAAAACATAAGATGATATTCATAAATATAAAATAACTTTAATGACATCTTTTTCTGTAATATTTTGATCATTTTATATTTTTGTTATATTTCAAAATTTTATAATCATTGTTACAATTCATATTATTTTTAATGGTAAAAATGATTTCTAAGTAGAAAAACCCAAGCCGGTTGTAAAATCATAAATTAAAGGGTTCTTCACCATCCCTTCTATGTTTATATAAATATATAAATGTCTCTGTAAAAAATAAAAATTATTTATTTTTTTCTATGATTTTTAACAGTGAATTTCTGTTTTTCATTTTATAAATTGTTTAACATACCTAAATTCTCAAATTGCCCCCCTAAAAAAATAAAATTGCCCCTCAGTGGGGCCTGCGCTCCATGTTGGGAATCACCGTTCTAGTCCCTTCATCAAAGAGTTTGTTATCACAATTTTGTTTGTTTATTTTGAAACGGTGAGTGATATTCAAAAATAACAGTGATAAAATGTATTAGATGTGCACATCAAATATTTTTTTAATACCATTATACAATATCACGTGACTGAAGTTGCTTTAATAAGACAGCAGATTCCTGTGCTGTTGTTAATTGTTCAATGTGGCGCGTCTGTCAATGACCGCCGCTCAAATTTCTTAAACATAATATTTTTGAAAGAAATACCCAAAGGAGATTTAAAACCTGTGCTGAAGTCTTAAGCTAAAATTACTGACTTCATTTGACGATGATAGATGGCGGATCACTGAGGCACTTCACCGAGAAATTATAGTGCCACAGAATTACTGAAGGAAGGAAGAGCAAGAGAAAGAAGTAAACCACACACCATGGCTGTTCCTGTCACAGGATGACAACTCAGCTGAGCATTTCAGAAGATTCTGGAGTTGCGCCTGACACAACATTGCCTGTCACCATCATCCCGAAACTGAATCATGACAATTCTTATGGAAAAAATGGTGTCACATTTATCTAATACAATTCTGGAAACTCACAGAAACTATGAAAACGGCCACTGCAGCTATGCTGGAGGCTCAGTGCCCTGCCTACCTAATCACTAAGTTTACTTCATTTTCTTAGGCACTCGAACATACGTACACACACACACACACACACACAAGTTCCTTCCCCTGAACTGTATTTCAACTGCCCCCATTGAATTTTCACCCATTTCTATCTAAGCTGTATCCAGTAACACAACTTTGTTCAAATGTCAAGAAAAATAATTTTCATAACAATTATCAGCATTACAATGCTAATGGCAGTAGATTTGTTGAGCATCCTGTCCTGCTGTTAGTTACCACTCCACAACTCTGAATCAATTACTTTCAGCACTCAAGTGAGTTTAATAGCATTACAGGACACAGGTTATCATAACTGTCATAAATGTTTAAGGCTTCCTGGCACTCTTGATCGTTAGATGAATTTGTTTATTGAGATGACAAAAATATCTTGATCAGAATCTTTGCATTTGGCCCCATCTGGAATTCACATTTCTTTCTGTCACAACTGAAGCATGCCAGGACAGGGGCATAGGGTTCAGTTTGGAAGCCCAGTGACATTCTGTGTGTGCTTTACAACATAACATGTTGCAAAGATTAATTTCTGTTGGGTTTTTTTTTTATCTCCCAATCATCATTGGTGATAATCAGGCATCTTAAGAAATGTGTGCTTCAGCAGTACGGGGAGCGACAAGGCCACAAATTTGTCAACTAAACACCTGCTTTTTCCTACAAAACATGCCTAACTCACAAATACCAAAATTACCATGAAAAATTAAAGCTCCTAACACATCCCTACCCTTAAGGCATTATCTTAAAAACACTTACTAAGTTCTGCCACATATTATTGATCAGAATTCAGCACAGTATTCAAAATAACTCATATTATCACTCGTTTTAGAGTCATTTAAAAATTACGACCAAGACAGGTGAAATCCAAAGAGACACACGGGCAGCACTCATTAAGTGTGGGCTTGTATTGCTACTCTATAATTCAATGCTGACTTTGATCAGAAACAAGAAAACAAAGAGTTTTGTTTTAACCAAAAAACACACAAAACACGGTTTGCCTTTAAAGAAAGTCTGCCGTGTCTCAACACAATTTTCAAAAAGTCGTGGGCCAAAGAATCTGCAGAACCCTGCCACAAAGTAAAATATTAAATCAAATTAAACATATCACAAGATATGCCCTAGAGAGGAGAAGAATGAAGGTCAGTAGGGACAAGACAGAATACATGTGTGTGAATGAGAGGGAGGTCAGTGGAATGGTGAGGATGCAGGGAGTAGAGTTGGCGAAGGTGGATGAGTTTAAATACTTGGGATCAACAGTGCAGAGTAATGGGGATTGTGGAAGAGAGGTGAAAAAGAGAGTGCAGGCAGGGTGGAGAAAAGTGTCAGGAATAATTTGTGACAGACGGATATCAGCAAGAATGAAAGGGAAGGTCTACAGGACGGTAGTAAGATCAGCTATGTTACAGTATATGGGTTGGAGACGGTGGCACTGACCAGTAAGCAGGAGACAGAGCTGGAGGTGGCAGAGTTAAAGATGCTAAGGTTGGCATTGGGTGTGACAAGGATGGACAGGGTTAGAAATGAGGACGTTAGAGGGTCAGCTCAAGTTGGACGGTTGGGAGACAAAGTCAGAGAGGTGAGATTGTGTTGGTTTGAACATGTGCAGAGGAGAGACGCTGAGTATATTGGGGGAAGGATGCTAAGGATAGAGCTACCAGGGAAGAGGAAAAGAGGAAGGCCTAAGAGAAGGTTTATGGATGTGGTGAGAGAGGACATGCAGGTGATGAGTGTAACAGAACAAGATGCAGAGGACAGAAGGATATGGAAGAAGATGATCTATTGTGGCGACCCCTAACAGGAGCAGCCGAAAGAAGAAGACGACGACAACAGAGAGTTGTTCATTTTCAAACAAAGACTGACTAGTGGATAATTTTATTTTGTAGACATAACAGAAAGCACAAGACGTTTGGAGAACAGAAAAAAAACTTCACAATTAAAACTCAAGTTCACCTATACAGACTACTAAAATCATCATAATTTATGATATGAATACTTGTACAAAATATTATGTACATTCGATCATTAAACGGTTCTCTAAAGTCTTTAATCCATACCCTACTCTCAGCTCCGATGTTGAGCTGCTTAGCACATCAGGCTTGTTCAAGTTCCACTAGAACCCCATCACAATCTTTAGGGTGAAGGAACATCACCAGCTTCCCATGTGCACCAATGCGTGGCTCTGAAGAAAGCATCCGAATATTCTTGGCCTTCAGATCAGTTATTGCTGAATGAATATCATTCACCTGGAACATGCAAAATTAAAGAAGAATTCTTCAATTAAAAACAAAAACAAATTGTATTTCATCTGAAAATCTTCAGAGGTACTTAAGAGATCTGGAAATAATCCACTTCCAGTTTAATACTTTTTAAACCAAATTATTGGTCATTATATATACAGGCTGAGCCAAATTGAAGTAGCACATTTCTCAAGGTCATTGCGTGAGGTAGAGGAGGCAGCTGAGTGGGTTGGTGTGGGGGTCCTTTGATAGGTGATCCCTTGTAGTTTTCAGTCGGCAACATGCCTTGGTCTGGTGTGCACTGTGCTTTCGCTGTCGAAGCGTTCTTCAAAAACAACGAATCCATCATCACTACGCAACGCGCCTTCCGAACGCACGTTCGGAACACAATACTTCAGTAGGCGGCTAAATTTAAACAGACGGGTACAACATTGAACAGAAAACCTTCAGTCTGTCCTCGGACTGTATGAACACCTGAAAACATCCAAGCTGTAAGGGCATCCATTTTGCAGTCTCCTAGACGTTCAGCACACAAACCTGCTTCTGCCTTAGGCATTTCCAACATGTCTTTGTGGAGGACTCTGCGTGAGGACCTTAATTTCCATTCATACAAAATGAGGTAGTGCAGGAACTCACCAAGAGAGACTGGGAGAGCCATAGAGTTGTGCGTGAACATTCTGCAAACCGTTCATCGAAATGCCATCGTCATGTGCAACGATGAGGCACATTTCCATTTGAATGGTTGTATAAATAAGCAAACTTTCGCTATGAGGCTGAAATCAACCGTTGTGAACATCAGAGACCCCTGCACAGTGAGCGTGTTACAGTTTGGTGTCATTGGAGAATTTCGCATTGTAGGGTCTTACTTTTTTGAGGAGGGCAAAGCAGCGCTCACCGTCATTTCAGAACATTACATTGAAATGCTAGAAAACTTTTTGCGGCCCCAACTGGAAGAAATGGATGTATGGATGCCTGGTTTCAACAGGATGGAGCAACAGCAAATTTTGAGGGAGATGTTTCCGGGGAAGCTGATCTCCCTGCACAGCGATGTCAGGTGGCCTTCACGTTTGCCTGATCTCGCTTTGTGCGATTTCTTCTTGTGGGGTTCTCTCAAGTCGAAGGTATACACATACCAACCTCAAAACCCTGAAGCCCTCAAGGACACTATTCGCCACGAAATTGCTGCTTATTCCCTTATAAATGGGTGAATGATTCATGTGAGCGTTCAGAAATCGCAGAAATCTATTTTGCATACCCTTTCTCATGTCGTAATGAAATTTATTTTACCTTGTAGTGTTTTTGTAGAATAAACGTTTGAAATGTGGCACTTCTTTTTGGCTCACCCTGTGTATATATATATATATATATATATATATATATATATATATATATATATATATATATATATATATATATATTCAAACAAAGTACAGTCCTATTGTGCTAGTTAAGAGTACAATTCTTTCCCAACTATGTCCCTTCAGACTGCAGCAATATGTTAAAATAAACAGCCTAGACTTAAGATTACAGGTGCTACTTCCCTGTAAGCATCAGCAGGGGTCTTGAATGCTTTGTTGTCAGGTGGTGCAGCAAGAATGTTAAATGCTATACACTGAAGGGATGTTCAGTGCTACACTATCATTTGGTGCAGCAGAGGTGTTCAACACTACACTTCTGTGCTGTGGTCTGTCCATTATATGTGAGCCGAGGAAGCTCACTTTTGGAGCCCCTGATAGGACAGTCCCTTCGCTGTCTATTTTAACTAAACTGATGCTGCAATCGGGGTTCCAGATTTGGATCTCAACTCTGAAACTCCCCAGCAGCTCCTCAGAAGTCCACTTCAGATGTCCTTGGCACCCTGCGCTTGGCTAAGTTGAACTGTAGGCCTTCTGATCCCACTGCTAACACCAATGCAGTGTTGTTACTAAGTACCAATGGATTCTCACTCATTATCCCTCTGTTTTAGGTACATACAGTAGCTCACTATACTTAAAAAAAAAAAAAAAAAAAAAAAAAAAAAAAAGGACTGCTCTCTATTGCTGCACTAGTTGGAATGCTTTGTTGGTGACTTTGGCAGACTTACCATTGACATGTCCATCCATCCATCCATTATCCAACCCACTATATCCTAACAAAAGGGTCACGGGGGTCTGCTGGAGCCAATCCCAGCCAACACAGGCAGGAACAAACCCTGGGCAGGGCGCCAGCCCACTGCAAGGCACACACACACACACACACACGCACCCACACACCAAGCACACACTAGGGACAATTTAGGATCGCCAATGCACCTAACCTGCATGTCTTTGGACTGTGGGAAGAAACCAGAGCACCCGGAGGAAACCCATGCAGACATGGGGAGAACATGCAAACTTCACGCAGGGAGGACCCAGGAAGTGAACCCAAGTCTCCTTACTGCGAGGCAGCAGCGCTGCCACTGTGCCACCGTGCCGCCTCATTGTCATATATTATATATAAAAATAAAAAAATTAACAAAACACACCAAGCATCAACAAGAGCTTGTATGTGATGAAAGATTTCCAAGGTGGTTTCATGCTTCTCTGCTCTCTCCTTGATTACAACAGTTTAGAAGTTTTAAAAGTTAGTGTAAATCAAGCCTTCCTGTCATCTCTAGACATTGTACTAGTTTATACTTTGACAGCGTTTTACAATGAATTGTTTCATGACACGCTTGCTCTTCCCTAACACCGTGAAAACCACAAATGAACCCAAACTTAAATGTGTACAGGGCATCTGGTAAAGAAACCTCTGCAGCAATGCTAATGTTTGGAGTCCACCGTTTGTTTGAATTAATTGTGTTAATGCATGTTCAAATAAAATGCACAGATGGCTGATCACAAACATTATTAATTCTGCAGAAATTCCCATAATCATCCTTGGTGCAAAACAAAAAATCCTAGTATTTGTCCTCAGTGAGGAGTAACAATGGCTATCAAAAAGCAGCCTAAAACAACCTGATGCATTAATCCTCATAAATACTGACATTTACTCTATCTATTGAATAGTTCAATCAGATCTTTTTGACTGTATTCTAATTTATTTTTATCTTCTAAATTATATTTCCCACACATCTCATCCATAGCTGGTTTCTGTCTTGTGCCCAGTGAGGAGTTGGGTGTGTTTGCAGCTACACAAGACCATAAAATGTGAATTAAGTTGGTTCAGTTTCAGAGTTTCTGGGAAAAAAAAATCATACACCTTGACTTTCAAGATTCCTTCTCACATTCTGGTTACCTCAATACAGATATGATGCATTCCTCCTGCTTTATTCTTCTCCAGAAACCCTGAAATTGGGCTCTTCTCCCCCAACGGATGTAACAGTTCAAGTTTGGTGTTGCCAAGCTCTACAAAGACAGTATAAACACCATGATCTGGCAAAGGCACAGCTTCACTGACATGGCCTCCAAGCAGATCACGGTAAAAAGAAGTGGCTTTCTCCAGGTTTGGCACAGCAATGGCAACATGGTTTAGCCGACCCAGCTTCCATACTGGACTAGGACGTCCCTGAGTTAATGATGCTGACAGAGATAGCCTCCTAACTGTTGGGACCACTTTTCGAAAATGATTTGCCACACCTGAAATTATAAAGAAAATACAGCATTAATGTATTTGGCAAATAACCACCTGTCCCAAAATCACAGAGGCAAATAAATGAAATGTTACAAGTTTCAAACAAGAAAGTGTCTTTAATATGCTGCATTAAAAGAATGAATCACGGATATTTAGGGTAAAATCTCAAGCAGTACAGGTATTTGTAAGCAATCATTTACAATGATGATCGGGTGAGGTCAGTCAGGTTGGGGAGCAGACACTGGTACAGCACGTTGCTGCACCCACCACATGAAGAAACAACTGGGGATCCGGTTGGAAATCCCCCAGGCAGACATGTGGTACAGTCCCACCTTCCGGAAATGATCCTCTATCTGCCAGAGCCAGATGTTAAGTGGGTGTCCCCTTCGCCAGCTCCATCTACTTAGGTACTCAACAATGAGGATACTGTGAGCAGGATCACACTCTGGGAATTGTACCACACGGCCATAGTGCCGTACTTGACACTCCCTCACAATGTCGTTAATGTGCCTCATTCGGGACTCCATGAGCAACCACTCATTCAACACAAAGTCAAACTAGTGTTGCCCAAGGATTCTCTGAAGAGACACAGCACCAAAGGAGTCCAGTCTTCATCTCAGGTCACTGGATAGCGTCCATGTCTCGCAACCATATAGCAAGACAGGAAGCACCAGGACTGTAAAGACTTGGATCTTCATCCTTTTGCAGATATCAGGAGCGCTACACACCCCTTTCCAGCGACCTCATTACCCCCCCCCCCCATGCTCTCCCAATCCGTCTACTGACTTCATAGAAAGAGTCACCAGAGACATGAATGTCGCTGCCGAGGTAAGTAAACCTCTCGACGAGAACTTGGTAGGAAGAGTCACCACAGACATGAATGTCGCTGCCGAGGTAAGTAAACCTCTCGACGAGGTCAACTCTCTCTCCGCAAACAGACACACTGCTGATGGTTCTATAAAATTAGTCATCCAGTCTTTAAAGTAATACTTATTAGGACAAATCTACACCAAAATAACTTATAATAAAAAGATCTGCAGGTCTGGTGGTCATTTAACAAATGGAGGGACGTTCTCATTCTATGATGGAACTCCTCCTCATCTATTCATATTTTTTCCTTCTTCAGGAGATATGGATTTGCCACCAATACCTCTAAAGCAGCATGAAATGTAGCTTGAATTTCAAAGAATATGCATCATACATCAACCCAACAGATTTTGAAGAGTTTGAGAATTATCTATATACATTAATTAAATGGACTTGTTCATCCTCTTGGCTTTCTTGGATGTTTGGGGAAAAAAAACCAACCCTACATACTCTGAGGAAACCCACACAGTCACAGGGAGGCCAGTCCAGCTTTACAAAGCACGTACACAAGCAGGAAAATGAACCCAGCATGCAGTCCATCATTCAAGATCAATAATATGTGGAAAACAGGGTGGGTGGAAGCAGACTAAATTAGTACATTTAGCTCAATATGGCCTAGGCTTAATTTTGACTCGTCCTTTATCTAAATTTCTTGGTTTTAAGTTTATCCTACTTAAAACATTTTCATATTTTATAAAGAATACAACTAACTTGTTTTCTTCCCCATATTTAATTCACTGTTACAAAGCAGCCATAAATTTATGATATTGGTAGTACACTGTTTCAGACATTGCATGTTTGCTGCAAGTAAAGGATTTACTAAAGCACATAAAGTCCATTCACTCCCTTGTGTTCCTTTAAGGTCTGATGCAGGTCAAGCTTGGGCAATCTTCTTCCATCTGGTGATACTGACTCTAAAACAGGTGCCTTTGCTTCATTAAAACCAAGAATCTTGGAGACTTCAGTGGGCACCTTTAGGTCAGCATGGGTGGGATGGCCTGATCTTAGTAGAAATTCTCAGTTGATAAGTGGAATGACATGGATTTATACTACTTGGCATTTCCTCCGAGGGCCTCTAGGACTTTCAGTGATCTTGACATGATGAGCTGCCACTCTCCCTTATGACAAACAATGAACTACACCACATTTTTCACCTTTATGGATGGATCAATCCAGATCCTGACATTTTAATTTAAACATCGATGCTCACATTAAAACTATGGATATTACACATTTTCAATAATATGCAAGTTTATTAGAAATTATCTTTTTAAAAAAGCATTTGATGGTGTGAACATGATTAAACGTGTCATATTGTGTAAAACAGGAGCTGCTTTTCCTTACGTGTTTTTCATTGCCTGGCACTCACACTGGCAGAGCTGCAGCCCATCAGCCAAAGCAGTGGAGCTGTGTATGTGAGGCAATGGCAGAAAGAAAGCAAAGCGTTATTTGGAGTTATTTTACTCCAGTGATAAGGAAGCAAAATGTGATACGTGTCAGAATACAGAATGTTACTACAGCAACACCACAAACCTGGTAAAACACACAAAAGTCAGTCATGTTGCTGAGCACGAGGAGTTACAACGGAGGAGTTCAGAAGAGGGCACTGACACTCGGGCTACAGTCTACTCTTAAAGAAGACTTCCATAAAGGCAGGCAGTACCAGGCAACGTTAGCATTGTCATCTGATGTAAGGTGACTGTAATTGTTTAAATAGAAAAATAATTAATGTCTGTTTTTTGGGAGGAGTATATTACATTTATAGCTTGATGAATGGACACACTTGGAACACATTTTCACAAACTTAATACATTTATTATATCCATTTTGTAAAATAAATAAAATATATATTAATCAGTATTATCTTATGAGAAGTCAAACAAAATGACACCTTTCATTGGCTAACTAAAAAGATTACAGTATGAACTCAGGTCCCTTCTTTAGGCAAGTATTATTTTTAAATCCCATTCCCTAGCATTAGACCTGAGGGTCACTCGCGCTGTGAAAACAGAGCTAAAAGTGGTAGCCCCGAGCCTTATCCGAGTAACGGTATAGCCGCGTGTTCTCCTCTTACCTGTAGGCTTGCCTAGTAAAAATGGCGTCCAGTAAAAAAATAACGTTTTTCGCCAGTCCAGGTATTGCATGCTCTTGACAGCAATTCGTGCAGTGATGTTGAGGAGCCTCTCATTTCATTAGCAGTGATGACAACATGAATCTCACTTCAGTCAGTGAAATTGAAACGGGCAGTGTAACCGAAAGCAAGTCTGATGAATCCAAAAGTAACGCTTTCTCGGTATTTGGATCATTATACTTTTTACACATCTGACTGCATACTTTTAGTGTTCTGAACGTTTTAAAGAATAAAAATGTCATTTCTGAGCCAAAAAATGCAACGCTTTTTACGTTTTCCGAGATAAAAATGTAACGCTAACGGTTGTTGTTCCATAGATCGTTTGCAAGAACTGAACATGTTTAATAATTTCTGTTAATAAACAGTTAAAGTCAGATCTTTGTAACTATGTGTAATAGTCTAATAATGCAAAGTCTTTAAATTGTGACTTTTTGATGTCCACACATGTTGTAAGTTTTTACAGAAGATTAACCATTCATGCAAGACAACACTCTGCATCAGTATTGGTTTCGGCAATACTGGCCACAACATCACCCGGTATCGAATCGAAAAGAAAATCAGAAGTATCGCCCATTACTAACGCGCGTACTCCCTAAACGCGCTTCATAGAACACACCCCACAAGTTTTACCCACTTTTGTAAGACAGTTACACAAATACTGTCAAACATTTACAATGCTTAAGAATAAGTTAAGAAACAAAACACCTAATTAAAAGACAAATTAATTAGCAGGTAAAACTAGCTTCTCCAAGACTGTCTGTGCATCTGAGAAAAAGACAAAAATCTTTTTAAAGGCAAACTAGTCTGGTTCAGGTCATCCAATCCCTCTAGCATTCCAAACAAACACGATCACTAATGTTAATGTTCCCTAAAAATAATTACGAAGCAGACATACAATGAAACCTCAATTGTGTACTTTTTTTAAAATTTTCCAGCGTCACTCCATTTGAATATCGCACACACTACAGCTGTGTCTACATAGTGATGCCGTACCTGTAACCTTCCACAAGACAGCAGCCATCGTTGTTCAAAAGCAACTTTATTTATATACATGGTAAAATAACAAATCGTACGCCTCCGTTTGAATGCAACTTTATTGATACACAAGCGTAAAATAATAGATAAAAAAAATCGTGACAGTGCAATCGCAGCGTGTTTTATGGCGAGATCGGGTGGACAAAACACTGGCAGTATAAATCTCCGCCGTTCCTGTGACAAAACACATGCAGAATAAATCATGCACAATATTGTGCGTAGAGTTGTAACCTTTAGCAAATATATATTCTGGTAGAAAAGCGGAATTCAAAGTCTTTATTCTGACTTCTGAAAAGTATACCTTGACAGTGATTGCAGTGTTTCTTACTTATGGAACCAATACCACTAGGAACGTTGTTTTGGGATCGCACTGAAGTGTTACCTGCCGGACACATTTTTTCAGCGAACCCACATTTTCCACGTGAGAGAGACTCGGCAATGGCTCGGCGAGTCGTGAGTAGCACGCTGGAGAAAAGCTTGAAAATTATAAACGAGAACACAGTTCAGCCCGAAAAGTTTTTAAGGTATGTCTAATCACAACGGTGCAAGAAGTAATATACCTACTGTAGTTTCTATAAATCCATTTCATTGTGGTTAGCAAACAGTTTATATGTCGGAACAGTTGCGATCGTTCAATGTGGATGAATTTCTAACGCTGAAACTTAAACCTTAGCTTTATTATATATTCTTTAATAGTGTGTAGGTTTCATTATGAGCCGATACAGCATTGCTGATATGCTTTTCGTTGACGATTCTGAGGAAGAATGGCCGTCTAGTGTATTTTAAATAAATTGACTTGACACAAGCAGTTCTGTTATCTGGTTGAATACGCTTAGCATACTTGACATGTACGAGCTCAGGGGGATGTGCACAGTTAACACTGAAAAGAAAATACAAATCAGAATTTGATTTAACATACCTGCCACTCTGTTTACAAACACTGTGCGTTAACGTACATGGAAAACCCAGCCATTTTAATAGATAAGCATGCAAAAGTGCACTCGATTCTGTCAGTAAATACGTTTGTATTAATCATGTCTTCCTTTTTTAAGTGTACAAGATGGCCTGGCATCAGAGTTCACAACACTTACAAAGACGCTTTATGATCTGCACAAAGTACAAGAATTGGAAGATGGAGTGGGCAGCCCCCTAAAGGAATTGGTTATAGAATGTTTTGACGAGGAGCAAATTTGGCAAGAACTTGAACTACAAAACAGTTCCGTTATTAGTTATTTTGAAAATGTCATTGCCGGAGTGCTCAAGAGTGGCACCCTAGACCTCATGCCACAGGATGAGGAGGATGATGAAGATGATATTTCAATGTCTGAGGATGATGCAGAAGGAGAGGATAGTCGGGTGGAAAATGGAGATGATGAAGCTATTGATGAAGAACTAAGTGAAGAGGAGGATGGGCATGAACCAGCAAGAGACAGACAAAAGTTGAAGGAGGTTCAGCAGTCCAGTGATGAAGATGATTCAGATACAAATTTTGACGTGGATGCATTGGAAAAGCATAACAAACAGTCTGTGTTGCAAAAGAAGAAAAAAGGAGGGAAGTCCGCTATTGATGACCGGTTCTTCAAACTGGCAGAAATGGAGGTGTTTTTGAATGAAATGGATAAAGAGGATGAAGGAGGGGGCAGTGATATTGACTATTTTCAGCAGCTGTCATCAGGTGATGATGAATTGGAAGAAGGAGAATTGTTTTCAGCAAGTAAGAAGAAAAAGACACAAAAGGTAAGACTACAGTCGGGTTTCTGTTATTACTTATAGTATAATCATGATGTGCAGCAACATGCAACTCATTTAAATTTATTCTTGGTATTCACATTTAACATTAAGGCCACCAGTCTTTAACTTTTAATTAATTCTGTTTTGGCTTATTAACGGTGGGCTAGAAATTTCAAGTTGTAATAATAACACTACTGCATAATGTTCTACTAACCCAAAATCCTCCTAACATTCTTAACTGTGTGAATTTCCCCTTGGGATTAATTATCTATCTATCTATCTGCTTCTGTGTCCTGTTTGTGGATAGAAATTAGTCCATTATGATACTTTTACAGAACAAATTAGACACACATGCGCATTATCATTATAAACCAATTTCAATTAAACTCATTCATTCATATATATGTATTTTTTGGGGTTTGGGTGGTTGGACTGTGGTGATGAATAGCGTTGCAGGTTGACTCTCAATATAATCAGTACAGTCTGTCTGCCTTTCTCACTGGTCTTCAACTAGTTCTATTAACAAGATTTTAATAGCTTCTAAACTGTACATGTGCTATTATATGTAAGTGCAACCTTTGATACTGCTAACCAGGCTCTCAGACTCTGTTCTCAACTTATTGACCTCATACGTATTAAAGCAATTTCAGCTTGTAAAGAAATGTTATGACACTACAGTGTCACAGTGTGCAGTTAGATGCAGTGTCCCTCAGGGCTCAGTACTGGGACTTTTGCAGTTTTCACTTTATAGGCTACCTTTGGGGGACTACAGTTTCATTTTTATACAAATGAAACTCTTTGGTATACTTCAATCAGATCTACTGAAATATCTCCAATTATGCTTTTAGCAGTTTTCAGTGACTTGGATTAGAAAAAAATTACATCTCTCTATTAGAAAAAAATTTTTGTGATGATACAAGACTTTTTTCCTGCAACGAGACATGATCTTTTGAAGAGAGACACTTTCACTTCCCACGAGACGGACAAGTCACGTCATACTTACAACCTTTGGAAGCAAGTCCCGTGATACACATGCAGAGCAGGTTAGAGATAATGGAAGTAGGAAAATTTGAAAGTCTCAAAAAAAATTAGAGTAAAGATTGCATTTACACAAACAAACTGAAAATATTACTCAGGGAAATAACAGAACAGCGAAAAGAAATTGAATATTCAGGTGCTGTACAGGCTTTTAAACATTCAAAGCTACGCATGAAATGCAGATCACGCAGCACACAGCAGCAGCAAGCCAACAGCTTCTCGAGCAAAGAGGAGGTGAAAAAAAACACCCGTTACTTGTTTCCCAATGTATCACTGTTTAAGAGGGGTTCTGGAGGAGCATCCGCGTCTCCTTGGGTTGCGTTCAGCCCCCCTCTTCACAATGACATGTAGCGCCTGGGGGGACAGAAGGGGTTGCCGAGTGAAGCCCCCTAGTGTCTTTAAATACTAAATGTAAAACAACTGAACTTTTCTGGTTATTGTGAATGTTGCCAACAGTACTGAGACTGTCACATGGGCATAAATATTACAACAACAACATTTATTTATATAGCACATTTTCATACAAAAAAGTAGCTCAAAGTGCTTTACATAATGAAGAAAAGAAAAATAAAAGACAAAATAAGAAATTAAAATAATACAACATAAGTTAACATAGAAAAAGAGTAAGGTCCGATGGCCAGGGGGGACAGAAAAAACAAAAAAAAACTCCAGACGGCTGGAGAAAAAAATAAAATCTGCAGGGGTTCCAGGCCACAAGACCACCCAGTCCCCTCTGGGCATTCTACCTAACATAAATGAAATAGTCCTCTTTGTATTTAGTACAAAGTACATTAGTATTAATGAGTCAGTACACACATAAGACATGATCTTTGACTTATTGTTAGGAGCAAGTTTTTAAAAAATTAGTTTAATTAGTAGTGCTGGTGTATTTTATATTACCACCAAGGAAACACGTCAACCTAAAATTAATGAAGTTTATATAGAGTGAACTGAATTTTTCTATGTTGGCAACAAAATCTTTTGTTTTCACCATTAAAAAATAAATCTTCATAGTAAACACACTCGTGATCAGACCTTCCTAAGAACTTCTCCTAAGTGCTGGATGGTGAGAAGTTTAGAGTATTTGATAATCACACTTTTCTGTTTTGGCAACACATGCTTTTGTTTTCAACATTAAAAAATGCATTGTGACATTCATCACATTGCAGATGTCACTTTGCTAAGTAGTGGTCTTCAAAGAAATATCAGTTCAAAGATGTGAAGGCAATGCCTTCAAATGATCTGAAGCTTCAACCATTTGATTGTTGCTGTGCATTTGTATGTGTAAAAAAACAAGTTTAAGCTAATCAAGTTGTTTTAAAATGGTAAAGTATGGAACCTTTCACGTTAGGTAGCTGATTGTGTGACACAACAAAAGGCTAAAAATATCAACAACCATAAACACTTGCCAATTATTTATACACATAAGAATTCACACTAAAGTCAATAATTTAAAAAATAATAAAAATCAGAATAGAGAGAAATTATTGTGGTCAAATTATCTCATTTGGAGGATTGTGATATATGCTTAATGAATTTACTTTAATTCTTATTTTCATAAGCTTAGGTTTAATCATTCTTTGCACAGAATTAATAGCAAATTGACAGCAACCGTGGTCTAATCCTAAAATGTCAACTGGAAATTCACAAGAACTCCGCAAAAGGGGAAGGTGAGATGTCACAATTGGTAACTCCAAAAATTCCCATAGCTGATGATAGGACATTAGCTCAGTGTTTAGCTTTGTGATACGAGTTCTTATGTTTGTAGTAGGGTTGTGAACCAGTATTTGAGATTAGGTTGTTTCATATTTAAAATAGTGTTTGAATATATGCAAATTTGCTTTGAATTCAAGGGAATTACATGTACTTTCATATTAGCCAGCTTTTTCACAATAAAAAATAAATAAAGTCTGTTGAGTAATTTTTTCATTCTCAAATACCGGCAAATGTTTTTTTAAGGGATTACTTTTGTTGTGCATGAACTAGATTTACACACCAGAGAGACAATTTGAATAATTAGCAAAGGGCGAACAAAACACCTCCATGGCATCTGTGAATACTATGGCTGCATGTGATGAGCAGTTTCATCTGATGTTTCTTCAACAGTAGAGCTGATGTTAGTGGTGCGCTACCTTTAAGAGTAGACAAGCAATACATTTTTTATATAGTACTTTCCTATGTATGGAAGAAAAAAAATGCTAGTAGTTGTCTTCAATGTATCAGATATTTTGAAACTAAAATATTAATAAATGAGCTTTATGTAGTGGGGAGCATTTTTGTTATATAAGTCAAGTCCAGGTAACATTACATATTAGGAGGTTAGCTTAGAATTTGATGGTGATTCATTCTTTGTACACAGTGTAAACTAAATATAATATACACAGTCCAAGTTAGGAACTGAAGGTGTTTGACTAGGTGTTGAAAAGTGAATCAGTGTTTACATTTTTGTGTTACTAGTAACAATCCATATTACATATCACTGTTAACTGCATAAACGGCTCTGAGTTGGAGTGAAATGCTTCTTCATTGTCTGTCTGCACAGTAGCACATTCTTGGAAATGTATGGTTGTAACAGTTACAATTTGAAGGGCAACACAAGTAAAATTATGTGATTCTTTGTGAAAAAAGATTAGTAATATTATGTTCTCAAACCTGCTTGGGCTGCGCTAATTCCAGAATTTTGTACAGTGATTTAGTAATGGTCTGTATTCTTTGCCACCTGATGTTTCTTTTCTATTCAAAAACATCAAACAACATGTCATTGCTTACAATACTTAATTTTACATATAATATGTGTACATATTTACTTAATTTTACATATAATATAGGTACATATAATATGTGTGTAAGGCTTGAAGAATGAAATTAATCATCTGTGTGACATTTGTAAACAGGACAGTCAGAATCAGTAACAAAATTCTAGACTGGCGGAAACTATCTTTAGAACATTAGAACACTCTAGACGAGAACAGGCCATACAGCCCAACAAATCTCGCCAGTCCTATCCACTTTGTTTCTTCCAAAAAACAATAAATTCAGTTTTGAAAGTCCCTGAAGTCTTAACTGTCTACCACACTACTTGGTAGCTTATTCCAAGTGTCTATCGTTCTTTGTGTAAAGAAAAACTTCCTAATGTTTGTGCGAAATTTACCCTTAATAAGTTTCCAACTGTGTCCCCGTGTTCTTGATGAACTCATTTTAAAATAACAGTCTCGATCCACTGGACTAATTCCCTTCCTAATTTTAAACACTTCAATCATGTCATCCTTTTATCTTCTTTTGCTTAAACTGAAGAGGCTCAGCTCTTTTAATCTTTCCTCATAATTCATCCCCTGTAGTGCTAGAATGAGCATAGTTGCTCATCTCTGTACCTTTTCTAGTGCTGCTATGTCCTTTTTGTAGCTTGGAGACCAAAACTGCACACAGTACTCACGATGAGGCCTCACCAGTGCGTTATAAACGTGGAGCAGAACCTCCTTGGACTTGTATCTTCCTTTAATATAAAGAATTACACACTACCTGGCTGTACTAAGGTGGACAACATACCACAAAAATATTGATTAAGTGGAAATGTTTTCAGTTCTGTTTGGTTTTTTTTTAATACAAGAGCTGTTTTCTTCTTGACTATTATAAAGATTTGACAAATCAAACGGGCTAGTTCTTTTTATTAAAAAGCTAACTTTTATCTTTAGAAATGTTTCTGGCAACATAAAATTACTAATGTAACTATATGTCCATTTATGCTTAGGAGGATCGGATTTTGTTCTTGACTAATAGATTGCTTATTTTGCAGCAGAACAGAAGTACAAGAGACTTGAAGTATGATGACTTTTTTGACCCCGTGGATTCTGTTTTCTCAAAGAAAGAGAAAAATTTTGGAAGAAGTATTGAAAAAGATAATGAAGAAATGGACGAGGATGAAATGATTGAAAATGAGTAATATATTTTATTGTATCTACTGTTACATCCCTAGTTTTGTAATAATTGTGGTAACTGTTAGTGTCTAGGGTATGAACAGCTGCTGAAACAAAATATTTAATATAAGTATGTTTAACATCTCAGGGAGTAGGAAAATTAGAACTGGTTAAGCACAAATTGGCTCTAATTTAACAGCCTAGCTTCAGTGTTTCATATTGTTTCAAAGTGACCACCCCAATTTCTCCACAGTTACATGCATTCTGTATTAGACAATAATTATTTGTGCTTAATATGTTCAAAATGTTCATATAGGGTTCTGGTGGAGACAACCATAGTCTACTTTTCATCATTCTTAAGAAAGAATGAAAATAATGACACAACTGAGGATCGCCTTGATAGGCAAGGAGTGTATATACAAATATTTTTTTCATTGTGGAAAAACTCCCCTGTAGTACAAAATCCCAGCTTCAAAAATGTATACCAGTGTTGCATTAGAACAGATGATTGGGCCCAGCAGAGGATATTGTGGATTTTCTTGTTGTCCCTGCTGGATGAAGAACACGCAACCCAATACTAGTGGGTGCTTTTTTATAATCTTTGTTTATCTGTGTATTTACAGTCGTTTGTCTGACTTCTCTCTTTATTAATAAATCCTGTAAAGACAGAGAGTGTATCATACCAGGTTATGGCAAAAGGATATGAAACTAACCCTGGGCAGCACTTTCATCAGGCCATTTTAACATTGTAGATTAACTTTACATGCACGTCTTCGGAATGGGAGGAATCCCGAGTGTTTTGGGAAAGAAACATCGGGGAAACAGACTGTAAAACAAAGTTGGTAGTTGAATAAAGGTTCATGGAGTTGTGATGTGGCAGTTTTAGTACCTATGATAATATTGTAGGTGATGTAATTTTTTTGTTTGTTTATGTTAAATGTACTTGTGATCATGCGATGTGATCATTTTATTTATACAGTATATCTTATCAGCTTACATTAAAAAAAAAAAAACCTCATTAAAAGCAGCTTTGAGATAATTTGTCATAGCAGCTAATAACAGCTGACTACAGTAGCTTGGGTCATTGTTTTTTTGTGGTAGGTTACCAATTACAGATTTTTGTATGTTTGTTTTTCCCCAAATATGCTAGCAAACAGTGCAACACAGCATAAGATGTAGTGTTATGACCTTTTCCGTTTCTGATATATAGCTTTGTGTTTCAGTTTTTATTGTTGTTGTATTATAGCGATAATCTCGATGACAATGAGGAATGGATGGAAGAAAAAGACGCTACAAAGAGGGTGACTTTTAACGTGTCAGAAGACAGCGAAGGAGAAGATGTTACTGATATCCTTGGTGGAAAAGCTAAGGCTCACGATGGTGCAGAACTGAAATCATCATTTGAAAAACGGCAGGAAATGGTAATTTATGCAAGTTTGTAAAGTGTACGGGAACTTGGGGCCAGTAATTTATATGTTAAGACGTGATTTGATGTGGAGTCTAAATATTTTCACTATGTCTTGATGGATTTTTTTTCCTACCCGTTACTACACTTTTCTCCCATGTCAGAAAAACATGCTTGACTCCAAATTAGCTGAATATGTGAGTTTGCCTTAAGGTGGATTGGCATTTGTTCAGGGTTAATTCCTGCCATTTACCACTGTTGTCAGCACAAGGTCTGGTACCCTGAACCCTCTGATTGAATTCAGTGTGTTCAGAAAATGGAAGAGTGGCTGTTTAAGGTGATATATTTTTGCCCCTGGTAGTCGTAAATGAAAGAAACCAGGAGCCTAGCTGTCCCACTGGCCTTACTATTTGGGTCTGAGCCACTGTTCTAGTCGGATAGCTTGTTTTTTTTTTTTTTTTTTTCTTCTTTCTTTCATTTCCTTCTTGGTTAAAATGTAGCATCTATTTTTCTAGTTAACCTTTCAACTAATTGTTAGTGTTAGCTTTGAATTCTAAAATGTATTGCCTTGACACTTGCTATAGCATCACATTTTGTAACCACAAATAGTTGCTCATGTTGATTCATCTGATTGTATTCCATGGGCACATTTAAAATATCTAAAACACATTGTCTTTATTGTTACTGTACACATACAGCAAGAAAGGATGTCTTTGTATTTTTCCTGGTGAACTGCCATCCAACTTGATTTAATACCAGTGCATACCACTAACAAATTTATTTGTTAAAGTCATTAGCCTAAATACAGAGTAGAATTGTTTACCCTTTCAAATTAAATGTTACCTTCCAACAGCCTTGGTTACAGTTGCTCCCAACAAAACATTATTTTATTTAAAGCTTCATTACTCTTTTTTTAAAAAAGCCCAGTATTATCACTCATTCCAATGGTCTGTGCCCCTCGAAAGCTGCCTGCCTTTAATTATTTTTGTTAGCCAGTGACCGTGAACTACATGATTTTAGTGGTTGGCTGAGTTTTGTTGGGCCACTAAAGCACTCTATTAGTCAGCCAGGTATCCCTAGTAGCTCCTTTCAAAATACTCTTCCATCCCATTATTATATGTAGTTATCAGAGGTAGAAATGGTATATATTAAGTTATTTCCCACCTTTTCTTTAACTGTTGTGGGGGGTGTTCACTTAGCTGGTGCTTGCTTACTGTATTATCTTCATACTGTAGCAGTGGTCAGCATGCAGGTACACTCGTATGGAACAGTTAATCATTGCATTTTTATCCTTGGCAACAATTAATTAAAATTGTGTTTTAAACCAGACACATGAGAAAAATACAGGAAAGCTCAAGGTGAAGATGGGCTATGGAGTGGAAATCAATTTAAGTCTGCATGGTCTTAGAGGATCTGTCAGAATTTGTTTTTCTCTCTCTCTCTCTAAATTGAGACATGTTCACTTCCCACACAGCCCAGCTTGAGAGCTGTAGTTATGTTATATTAACTCAATGTATGCTGATGAGCTTTTGAGTTGTGTGGTTTTTTTTTCCCCACCACTGCTCAAATACCAGTCAGTCTCCAGCTTGGTCCCATTAGCACCAGTTTGCTTTTCCTAATTCTTGGGTCATACTTCTTCTTCCTTTAATGAAGGCACCATGTACATAGAATCTTGAGTGACAGAGTTTCATCTGTACTGTTAGTAGCTTCATATAAGATGGTAATTTCAAAATGCATTTTATGTTTGTATACAGTATGTGTACACATAATCTATATATATAAAAATGGAATGGGTGGGTCGTCGGGTGGGCCTTTTTTTCATTCCGTCGTTTTTTCGACGTTTTGAAAATGTAGAATGATTATTTGATTTTTTTGTTTTTATTTGATCATGTCTATGTAGCCGCCGTCGTAATAAAGTATCGCTAAAATCGTCATTTATCGTAATTTATTTTTGATGTATAACGTCGCCGTCGTCGAGGTCAGTGATACCAGTGCAAAAAATCTGCTTACGGTTGAAAGACACGCCCTACTCACTGGACAGTTAAAAACACCAATCAAACTAACGATGACATCAAGTATTACCCAATCAAAAGTAGGAAAGGAGGCATCTTCATAAAATGCGTGTGGGATGATTTGCATGAGACGCTGCTTTAAAAAAAAAATGATAAAAAAAATACGGGATAAATCCCGTCCAGTATTGATTCAAAACGGGACGCGCAATTTCATTCTCAAACGCGGCACGATTCCGTATTTAAAGGACGGGTGGCAACCCTACAGTGCCAGGTAACCACCCATACAATCAGATTGTGATTCAGACTAGGAATGCAATGAATGTAATTACCCCGATCTACATACAAGGCGAAAGTCTTGCAACATTCAAAGATGATGGTTTGGGATAATTAGTACTTATTAAGTACAACATTGAACATAAAAGAGCTTATCAAGCCTTGAACCGAAAAAACCAAGATCTCAGAGATCGTAAAAAAAAAAAAGGAGGGAATGTCGTTTTACTCGCTGTAGATTTTACTCAAACATTACCAGTTATTCCACGAGGGAGACCAGCAGATGAACTCAACGCGTGTTTAAAATCCATGCTTCTCCCACGGTCGGTTATATGTCGTGTGTTCTCGGGTAGGTACACCAAAAAATGTATACATTTAAGCATGTAATGGGCAAAGAAAAAATTAGGTATACCCGAAGGCACTGCAGTAGTACTCAATGTAACTTTACTTCTTAAATGTTAATGTTTTACTGTTTAATAATTTATACGCTTCTTATATGTTGTTCAAATTCTTTTATCAAAATACCAGTGATAGCGCAATGCACGATAACATCGAGTGAATACACCATACGCATCCGCCCACGGCTGCCCTGCTGTGCGCAGATAGGACTTGATTGTACAATAAAATAAAATAAAGATAAAAAGACTAAAACAATCATCACCCATAAAGCGGATAGTAGACGTGACGTACTATATGTGTACCACATTTCAAGTGTATAGGTGCAACGGTTTGCGAGCTACAGGTCATTTAAAATCCTGGACAGACACACAAATTGCCACGGTAGCAAATTACAGAAGAAGATTTTACTGTTTAATAATTTACGAGCTGTATATACCCGGCGTTGCCCGGGGCAGAAGTAACCTAATCGGTCAAACACTTACATATATACCAAAGTAAACCTAATCGGTCAAACAGTTACATATATAAAAAAACCGAACCTAATCGGACAAACAGCTTCATATATACAGAAGCGAACCTAATCGGACAGACAGCTTCATATATACATAAGCAAACCTAATTGGTCAAACAGTTACATAAATACAAAAGCAAACCTAATCGATCAAACAGCTTCATATATACAGAAGCGAACCTAATTGGTCAAACAGTTATGCATGTGCACAATGATTTTACAAACATTATGCGTGTTAACAATCATGAAAAAGAAAAGATTGAGGAACTGTTCTTCTATATGTGATGAAGCCACTAATAAGACAGATTTTTTTCAGGACCCAGCTGTTTCATAACTAAACTACTGCCACCCCAAAGTAATGCCTAATAGTGGTTTTTCGGGTAGCTGTGGAATAAAAAGGGTGTTTTTTAGTCAGTAAGAATCTGACACTACCCTTCAGTATGGGCTGAAGGGTGCCTATGTAAGGTTTTACATCCTTCCCGTATGGAAAAAAAAACATACGAAACTTTTTTTTCATCATTACAGATAATCTCAGTCAAATGGAAGTACGCATTCTCAATTTATTTTTATGTAATTTTTACTTTTTCACAAAGCCATCCCATTCCAATTTGTATGAATAAACTTTTGCTACAGAGTTAGCAAAAGTTTATTCATGCACATATTTTAATACGGATAATCTATCTCTAATCAAGGTTCTCATTTTCATTCTAATTTAAAATAATAATAGATACTCATTTTTTTCTTCTGTTTTAGAAAAACCAATCTATGCCACCTACGTCTTCGTCAAGTCAGCTTCATCCAGCTTCATCACATATACAAGAAGAGTTCCTCAATCTTTTCTTTTTAATGATTGTTAACACGCATAATCTTTGTAAAATCATTGTGCACATGCATAACTGTTTGACCAATTAGGTTCGCTTCTGTATATATGAAGCTGTTTCATCGATTAGGTTTGCTTTTGTATTTATGTAACTGTTTGACCAATTAGGTTTGCTTATGTATATAGATTAGCTGTTTGTCCGATTAGGTTCGCTTCTGTATATATGAAGCTGTTTATCCGATTAGGTTCGGTTTTTTTATATATGTAACTGTTTGACCGATTAGGTTTACTTTGGTATATATGTAAGTGTTTGACCGATTAGGTTACTTCTGCCCCGGGCAACGCCGGGTATATACAGCTCGTCTTAATGTAAAAATTAATTGGGGTAATGTTTATTGTTGTGGTGACTGATGGTGAGAAAGGCACTTGGGGCCATTCAGCCAGTAAATCTATCAGCTACTGGCAAGTTCCCTGTAATATTTGGTTTAGGTCACAGTAACCATATATTACACTATAGAAAGATTAAAGAGCTTTTGCACTGTAGGTGAAGTTTGTTTAGCCCACAGTGCGATGGATAACATAATGCAAAAATAAATAAATTAGGAGGACGACGACTCTGATATTTGAAATGATTCTTTGCAGATGTCTGACAAGATCAAAACTCTTGAAAAGGCAGCACTAGACGAGAAACCATGGCAACTTACTGGAGAGGTTTTGGCACAGAAACGGCCTGAGAACAGCCTGCTTGAAGAAGATTTATCATTTGACCAAGCAGCTAAAATGGGTGAGAGATTATTTATTATCCATACGGAAAAGGAAGCCATTAGTAGGTGGTAATAAATTCCAGTTAAGAAAGGAAAAAAAGTTTGTAAAATTACTAGAATTTACAAGGAAATAAAATAAAGCTGTCATTGCGAACAATGATAAATTCTTCATGGTCCAATACCATGACATGTCTAAACAGTGTTTGTGTGGCAGCAGATAAGCTGAGCTGTCTTATTAGCTTTCCAAAGGTTAAATGCAAATGCAGCTCATATTTCAGCAATTTTGTTTTATACTTTAATAATAAAGAATTAAGACCTACAATAATTTTAATTGAATGTTAATTAATGCATTATATACATACACGGCCACACTCATTTTAAGACACTGGTAATTGTCAACCTCCATATCCTTATTTATTGCTTTTGGCAATATTAAATGGTGATAAAATGTCTTAACGATTTGTCATAAAGAACAAGTTTTTTTTATTTGCTTAAAGTATTACGCTGTTCACTTCAGAACAATCGCCTCCTTATTTATTAACCTACATTCCATAAATGTAAATAATAGCTCTTGTGACAGATAGGGGGCGCTGTCGTCCTTTTGAACCCTCAGATCAGACGCCAGATACCAGATAAAAGTCCAAATAATGGTTTTATTATAATAATACAGTGCACGGAGCACCTCCACTTCCACTATACTTCAATAAACAATCAATTCTCAATAATAAATCAATAATCCTCCACACCTCCCAGCAGCTCAGTCACCCTTCCTCCCAACTCGGCTCGATCTGCTGGAGTCACCCATAGTCCTTTTATACTTCTTGACCCAGAAGTGTTTCTGTCCCTTAGTCCATGTGACTTTATAACACTTCCGGGTCAGGTAAAACTCATTTCCTCTGTCGCTGTGACTAAGACGTGCTTCTGGGTTATAGAGCAAATATAAGTCCTTGAGCCTCCCTGCAGCGTCCTCTGGCGGCCCCCACGGTAATGCAAGGGCTGTGCATTAAAACTCCAATGTCCACGAGGCCCTGCTGGAATAATGGGCACCTCCATGTTGCAGGGAGGGCTCCATCTGGCGGCCTGGGAGTATTGGCCGGGACAAACTGCCGGCCATGTATCACACTCTATATTAAAGGAATACTCCACACAAAGATTATATATATTTTATATGCTACTTACCCATTGTGAAGATCAGCCTCTCTCCCTTGTTCATTGTTTAAGAGTCCTATCTTCAATTCAAAAGCACAGTATCATGGGAGTGTTCTTCCTGTTTATGTGTGCAGATTTGTTCAGAAGTATCTATTTAACAATATTTTAGCAAATATATGTTTGCTCTGCATGTTATAAGCAAACGATTGGCTAACTAACATGTGGATTATGTGACATGAGTAACGTGAGATCCCCCAAAATGATGATGCTTTTTTATATTGGTTGCTATTGTATAGCATTTGTCACAATTGGCCTGCTTTATATCATAAATCTTACCATCGTTTTCAATGAAAACGTGTTAAAATGTTTTCGCGGTCATAAGTACAAATCACTTGGAGTATGTAACATTATAAACAAATATCATTTTTGGGTGGAGTATTCCTTTAAGTCAGAACAGCACACTGGTATCATCCATTTTGCACCTGGCCTATTTTTTAGTTTAACTGAAAGAACAAATTCTGTTCTGGTGACATTTTGGTTGCAATAAAAACCTACTTCTGTGGCATATGCAATTTTATATTCAGACAAAATGATGAGGTTTCGTATGCATTAAAAGTTTCATGTGACTGTGCGAAAATAACTGGTAATTCTTGGATAAACCATAAAAGTTTTAATGTGTCTACACTGTATTCTGTAGCTCCTGTTATAACAGAAGAAACCACTATTCATCTTGAAGATATTATTAAACAAAGAATTAAAGACCAGGTAAGCATATGCCCGGCATGTATCATCATATTGGTATCATTGCAGTGTGAGAAACAATGTGCAGTTTGATTAGTAGGCAGGTATAATTAAAGTTGTTTTATAATACTATTTTAACAAACAGAAGTTTGAAGATGTCTCTTGGATTGGTAGAGTATTGTTTCCTGGCTATAAAGAGAAAATTCACAGTCTTTCACAATCCATTGTCATTAGGTTTACTGTATCTGGTACAAGTATTTGAACATTTATCAAGAAAGGTTCCAAGAAATTAGTAGCGCTGGAAAACCTAAAGATGAAAACTGCATCCATTCAATACTGAATTTAATTTGCTGAACTGCTGGTATCATAATTTCTACTAATAAAAATATAGTAATTCATCTTTGGGACACTTGTTTACTGTTTTTGTTGTTTGTTTTTTTTTCAGCATTCTGTGCTTCATTGTTCAGTATGCATGCTTAATAATAATGAAAAAGTTATTATAAAAGTAATTGCCTTTTAGGTTTGGGATGATGTGGTGCGCAAAGAAAAGCCAAAGGAAGACACATTTGAGTATAAGAAGAGGCTGACTTTGAATCATGAGAAGAGCAAGTTGAGTTTAGCAGAGGTGTACGAACAGGAATATCTAAAACAGAACAAGGTTTGACAATAATGCTTTTTCATTGGACTGTTGGAAATGTACTTTACAGTTATTACTTTACTTTGAAGTCATTTTGATCTTTTTGTTCATAAGGACGCATTGGCTGTTTAATGGAGTTTGCCACTATTTTTATTTTTAACTATATAGCAAAAAGCAGAGGAAGAAGAGAATCCAGCTCATACTGAAATCCAGAAGCTAATGGACTCTCTGTTTCTAAAACTTGATGCACTTTCTAACTTCCACTTCATACCAAAACCAGTGAGTATTTTGTTTTTATGTTTTTGACCACAGTGGCAGTAAATTGACAGATAACACATTGTATTTCTTTGTTGTAATTTAGAAAGGTAAACTCTGTTCTGTAGCATATTCCAAATCAACCTGTTAAATACATTTGTTCATAAATATCAGGTATATTTCAAAACCCGAGTCTCAAGTACATTTTTATTAGGCTTAAGACAGAAGAGAGAGAGAAGCACACTATTATTCATTAAAATAGCCCCCCATGGCTGGCATATATTGAGGAAGATGACTTGTTTACTGTCTGAAAATCAAAATGTGAGAGTGTAACATTAGCTGTACCCAAACATGTGGAGCTCAAAGCAGCAGTCAGGTTATTTAATGTGTCTGATGCACAATACATAAAAACAATAATTCACATCCAAGTGTAGTAGGATATTGCACCATTTTTGCAAGAAGAAAACTTTCCAGTTATATGAGGGATGAAGAATGTGGAAATCTACTTTGTACATGACCCTCCAGAACTTTCAAAGTGTAATGTTTAGATGTTGTAATTGGAAAAGTTATGGAAGGCATTTGAGTTCATCCTGGTATTCATGAAACTCACTTGAATTGGTTTAGCAGTGTTTGGGCAGGGTTACCTTTCTAGAACCATACTTAAGAATTATCTAATAACCACGTGGTATGATTTCTCTTCCTTAGGCTGCACCAGAAATAAAAATTGTTTCCAATCTGCCATCAATTGCCATGGAGGAGGTAGCACCAGTAAGCATCAGCAATGCAACGCTGCTCGCACCAGAAGAAATTAAAGTAAGGAATGGGTTAGACTTTTATTTGATATGTTGTAAGGAAAATTTAAAGTTAAAAAAAATTATTTTTATGCACAATTAACATGAATATTTGTTTAGACGTATTTAAATACATATTTTTGGGAAAGTTATTCGTACTTGTGAATGTAATTGCTTTAACAGTGGATCTAAAAATACACATTTAAATATTAAAAAATATATTTGCATAGCTTCAATATCAGTACATTATTAAAAGGAGAATTATACAGTTGCATGTCTTTTGCTTGTAATGTGTGTTTAGTTAATAGTCTGCGTCTCATTATCCTTTTGTATATTAATTCAAATTAATTACCCGATATAGAAGTTTTAAAAAGGCATTAGAAATTGATTACAGCATGTGACATAGTTCACATTCTTGTTTGCTGTCTGTCCAGGAAAAGAACAAAGCTGGAGATATCAAGGGTGAAACTGAAAAATCTGTCACAGACAAAAAGAGGGAGAGGCGAAAGAAAAAACTTCAGAAGAAGTTCAGGCTACGGGAGAAAGCGAAACGGCTAAAACTTAAAGAGAAGAAAAATGAAGGAAAGAATATAAAATTTTCACAAAAAGAAGCTGCCCAAAAGCTGAAGAAGCTGGCTAAAGAAGGCACTGCCACTTTGCTTAAGGTAGGAATCAAGCTTTGTGAGTTTGTGCATGTTTCTGTTCTAACTGCAGGTACGCAGAGGTTAGAGTGGATTGATATACTGTATGTGGTCACGGGAGATTTTAAGGAATATTTTCACTGTTCAGTTTTTCAAGGCCACAAAAATGTCAAACAGTAAACCAATATAATAGTTTTACGATTTTCTTTAAGCATTGGACAGCCACAGTAATAGTTTCAAGGTTTTCCTTTAAAAATTTCATTTATGCTTGTGAAACATGAGTACAGGTCAGTTTATTTCCAAACCCTTACTGTCAATTTCCTGTATTTTAGCAAATACAACATATAAAGGTAATATGGCCCTAAAGCACATTCTCTGAAATGCCAAAACTGACTTTCTGAAATTTTAAATGTAGAGAATGGTTCAGTACTCTAAACAAGATCATTCATCAGTTATTAGAGTTGAGTTTCTTTGACAGTACATATAGTACTAAGTCATTGTACAGATATGCAGTGTTCTATGATAGTATTTTTTATAAAACTTGGCACAAGAGCAGGTATTAGTCCTATAGACTTCGCTGTGTATCTCTCAGCTGACAAACAAGGCGGGGTAGTCTCAGTCAAGACTGATGGTCTGTCAGAAAGTCTTAATGTAATTGGGAATGTGTTTGTGATGGTCAAAGTCCAGAATTTACTTCTGATTTGTCCCCAAGGCTTCAACATAGGTTACATCTACAGGTTATCCTACTGTAAATTAGGCCAAGCAGATAATAGGCAGGTAGGTGAATAGGTTTTGGTTTATACACATTTTCCTCACTCAGAATAACACCATTCCTAAAGCAGATTATTCCAGTTCAGAATTGTGGGGGATTGAAGCCAATCCCAGTAGCATTGGGTGTAAGACAGAAAGAAACCATCCTTGGACAGAGTGCTAGTTCACTGCAGTACCGCTCATGTACACATACTCACTCACAAAAGGGTCAGTTGAGATTTACCAGTTTGTGTACTTTACATATGTGAGGAAAACTGAGTACCTAAAGAAAAGAACACATAGACATGGAAACACATGCAATCTTCACACAGATGACAAGTGTGTGTCTGACCAAACCAAGAATGCTGGACCCATAAGACAGCACAGCTTACAACTGTGAAAACACGAGGCCCACAAAATAGTTATGAGGTATAACCAAGTGTGTGGGAATGATTGTCCGTATCTGAAGGAGGCTCACACAATGGAAACATCAAAGGTGCTGGAGAAAAACTGTAACTTCATAATCTTAAAGGGTACACATTCTCCACATTTGCCTTTAGTGGCAACCAAGTAGTGGATGTTTAAAAAAAAAAAAAAATTACACCCCAAGCCTAGATGCAGTGGATAAACTAATATAAAATTAAAAACAAACACTGAATTGGCAGCTGTTCCTACTTTTTATTATTGTGTGTTACACCAAAGTTAAAAACCAAGAAATGCTAACATTCTATCTGACTAGCACACACCTTTCTCTTGACAACAGTACAGTGTTTAGTATTCAGAGCTTATTCTTCACATCAACAACATTTACCTAGCATTCAAAACAATTTCTGTTCTGTTATGTCAGAGGACTGGGACTTTGTGAAGTGGGGTCCAGCCTCACGTGGGGAGGCAAAATGGGTGGGGTGGGGGGATAAGGGGGGAAGAGAAAGAGTGCAAGCTATATCTAATCTATCCTTTTGATCATTATAATTACCTACGTAACAACAGGCTGCATGGCAATAACTCATGGGGAAATTGGAAATTAAGGTTAAAGCTGTCTCACTTACAGTTGAGACTACAAAATAACATCAAAAATTCAGAATCAATGTCTCCATGATGTACAGTTAGCTTTGTGGGCTGGAATGTTAAAGGCCTGAATCACGAATTAAAGAGAAAGTATTCTCTCACCTAACAGGTCTAAATGCTAAAATAGTATTTTTACAGGAGACCCACTTACTAAGCAAGGATCAGTTCCGGCTGCAAAAAGACTGGACTGGCCAAATGTTCCATTCCTGCTTTACAAAGAAAACTAGAGGTGTGGGAATTCTCATACATAGAACAGTCTCATTTGTAGCATCCGATGTTGTATCTGATCCTGAAGGGAGATATGTGATCATCATTGGCAATTTATTTAACTGTAAAGTGATTTTGATAAATGTTTATGCACCCAATGTTGATGATAGGGAATTCATGCAAAATGTATTTGCATCCATTCCCAATGTGAACACTCATAAAATTACCCTAAGTTCTTGTCTATAAGCCGCGGCTTATCTAAGGAAAAAAGTTGTGAAAATGAAAAAATAGAATATCGGCTTATACATAAGTCCGGTTTATACAGTAATCCCTCCTCCATCGCGGGGGTTGCGTTCCAGAGCCACCCGCGAAATAAGAAAATCCGCGAAGTAGAAACCATATGTTTATATGGTTATTTTTATATTGTCATGCTTGGGTCACAGATTTGCGCAGAAACACAGGAGGTTGTAGAGAGACAGGAACGTTATTCAAACACTGCAAACAAACATTTGTCTCTTTTTCAAAAGTTTAAACTGTGCTCCATGACAAGACAGAGATGACAGTTCTGTCTCACAATTAAAAGAGTGCAAACATATCTTCCTCTTCAAAGGTATGTGTGTCAGGAGCACAGAATGTCACATAGATAGAGAAAACAATCTCTAGCAAACAAATCAATGGTGCTGTTTTTCTTTTAAGTATGCGAAGCACCGCGGCACAAAGCTGTTGAAGGCGGCAGCTCACACCCCCTCCGTCAGGAGCAGGGAGAGAGAGAGACAGAGTTTGTTTTTCAGTCAAAAATCAATACGTGCCCTTCGAGCTTTTAAGTATGCGAAGCACTGTGCAGCATGTCTTTTCAGGAATCAGCTTTACAAAAGATAGCAACGTGAAGATAATCTTTCAGCATTTTTAGACGAGCGTCCGTATCGTCTAGGTGTGCGAACAGCCCCCCTGCTCACACCCCCTACGTCAGGATCACAGATAGTCAGCGCAAGAGTGAGAGAAAAGTAAGCAATCTAGCTTCTCAGCCATCTGCCAATAGCGTCCCTTGTATGAAATCAACTGGACAAACCAACTGAGGAAGCATGTACCAGAAATTAAAAGACCCATTGTCCGCAGAAATCCGCGAACCAGCAAAAAATCCGCGATATATATTTAAATATGCTTACATATAAAATCACAATTTAAATGACCGCTACGCGCGTGTGTTGACTCGGCGACGCCCAGAGCAGAAAGAACGCGCTCCGGCCGCTCCAACGGCGCCATGCGGGGAGTGAGAGAGACGCCAATATCTCACACTCTCTCCCCCCTTAAAGAAATTAAATGAGTGCGAGTGAGACCACTGACCTCCCTCCCTTCTATTAGTTATAGGTTATAGTACGTTCGGCTTATCCATGAGTCCGGCTTATCTATGATACGATTTTATTTTAAAAATTCGTATGATTTTTGGTCTCCGGCTTATACATGAGTCTGGCTTATAGACAAGAACCTAGGGTATAATGGCTGGGGACTTTAATTGTGTTTTTAAATCCACTCTTAGATAGGTCTCCTGTCACAGGGGGGATGACATCTAACACTGCAAAGACAATTACACAGTTTTTAACTGACCACAACTTATCAAACCCCTGGAAGTTTCTAAATTCAAACTCAAGAACATATTCCTTCTACTCACCAGTGCATCATTGCTACTCAAGAATTGATTATTTGTTTATAAATAATAATTTCTTGCCTACGATTAAATCTTGCAAGTACGACACTATTGTTATTTCTGACCATGCCCCTCTGATCTTGGAGCTAAAATCATTATGCCCCACATACTCATCTCGCAGATGGCATCTTAACCCACTTCTGTTAGCAGACGAGAACTGTACAGAATTTATATCAAAACAAATCAGTTTCTTTCTAGAGACAAATACATCCTCAGAGGTCTGTGCAGGAATACTCTGGGGAAACTCTGAAGGCCTTCTTAAGAGGGCAGATTTCATATCTTTCCCACAGAAATAAATTAGAAACCAAGAAGGTATCGGAGCTAACCAGCAAAATTACTAGAATAGATTGAGAACATGCCAGGTGTCCAAGTGAGGCTCTTCATAGGAAAAGGCAGGCTCTGCATTCAGAGCTCAACCTCTTAACAACCAAAGAAACTAAACAACTCATTTTTAAATAAAGACATCATTACTATGAACACGGAGAGAAAGCTAATAAGCTCTTAGCTCAACAAATCCACAAGCAAGAAGTTCGCAATGCAATCCCAGCAATCACCAACATGAACAGAGATAAAATCATTGACCATAAAAATATAATGCACACATTTAGAGACTACTATAAATCCTTATATTCTACTGAGTTTAAAGAAGACAACACACAATCTAATGCATTTCTGGATGCATTACAGATACCACAAATAGATACTCTTAGTGCAGAGGAATTGGATAAACCTTTGGCGCTATCAGAATTACTAGATGTTATAAAGTCACTTCAGAGTGGGAAAGCAGCAGGCCCTGATGGCTACCCTGTCGAATTTTATAAGAAATTCTCCACTCAGCTAGCTCCCCTCTTATTAAAAATGTGAATTTCCCCTTGGGATTAATAAAGTATCTATCTATCTATCTATTAGTAACATTACAGAAGCTAAAGACAATAAAATTCTACCTCAAACTTTTCGCCAAGCATTATTCACAGTCTTTCCTAAATAAAATAAGGACTTATTACAATGTGCGTCATACAGACCAATTTCACTTCTGAATAATGATGTTAAGATACTCTCCAAAGTCCTAGCTAGAAGGATGGAGAAAGTGCTGCCTTCGGTAATATCACAAGATCAAACTGGATTTATTAAAGGCCGACACTTAGCTTCCAATCTTCGATGCCTGTTTAACTTTGCAGGTGAATATATTACATTAAACACCCAGAGATGATCTTATCGTTGGATGCAGAAAAAGCATTTGACATGATTGAATGGATCTACCTTTTCACTACATTAGAGGAATTTGGGTTTGGCCCGAACATTTGTGCATGGATCAAACTACTGTATACCAATCCAGAAGCTTCAGTTTGTATTAACAACATTTGTTCAGACTACTTTAAACTAGAACGTTGTACCAGACAAGAATGCCCCCTGTCACCACTACTTTCTGCAATCGCCATTGAACCACTGGCAGTTCACTGTCGAAATGCTTATCAGATAAAGGGGATTATCAGAGAAGGACTTGAACAGAAAATTTCTCTATATGCAGATAATACGGTACTGTATATATCAGACCCACAAAATACTGTGCCTACAGTCCTAACAGCACTTACAGAATTTCAAAAGATTTCTGGTCTCAGAATTAATTTGAATAAAAGTGTGCTCTTTCCAGTGAATTCTCAAGCATACAATATTAGATTGGACACCTTTCCTTTTATCATTACAGATCAGTTTAAATACCTAGGGATAAATATCACAAGTAAATATAAAACTCTTTATCAACTAAAATTTCGCCGTCTGTATCGAAAAAATTCAGCAAGACTTGCATAGATGGTCAACCCTTCATCTCACTCTAGCTGGAAGAATTAACGTTGTTAAGATGAATATTCTTCCTAAGCTTCTCTTTTTATTTCAAAACATTCCAATATACATCAATAGATCATTTTTTAAGCAATTACATTCAACCATAACGTCATTTATTTGGAACTTAAAACAACCACGTATCCAAAGAGCGACCCTACAAAGACCTAAGGCAGAAGGTGGCATGGCTGTACCTAACTTTCAGTTTTATTACTGGGCAGCAAACATACAAGCTATAAAAACCTGGACATGGACACAAATAGATGAACATACACAGGCTTGGTCCGCAGTAGAAATAAAAACCTGCAGTACTTCTTTATATTCCCTGCTTTGTGCCCCTGTTAATGCAAGTTATATCGCCAATATACTAATAACCCAATTGTGCTTGACTCACTCAGAATATGGAACCCATGTAGGAAACATTTTAAGATAGAGAATCTTATCTGTGGCACCTCTGTATGAGAACCTCCTTTTTCAACCCTCGCAGACATATTACAGTTTTTAATATCTGGAAAACATTTGGGATTAAATTACTTAGAGATCTTTATATAGACAACATCTTTGCATCCTATGAACTATTACGTTCCAAATTTAACTTTTCAGCAACACATTTCTTTCACTATCTTCAAATTAGAAACTTTGTTAAACAGAACCTGCCCAATTTTCCTCATCTCCCACCTTCCTATATGCTGGAAAAAATATTGCTCAGTTTCGAGGACTCAGACAGCATTTCTGTAATATATAAAATTATTTTACAGTCCCTCTTTCTCAGGGGTGGGGGGTTGATTTGTTTTCACTTCTATTTTTTGTAAAAATTGATCTATTTGTATGGAATGATTACAATAAAATCAGTAAAATTTAAAAAACAAATTATTTTCTAAACGCAAGTTCTTTTTTTTAATTTTAAGATTATTAAATTTGCTTATGAATAGAAAATCAAAAGTTTGTCTTTTATATGCATATTTCTGGATTGTGGATTATTAAGTTCTTTCATTTAAACAGGATGATGGAAAGGACAAAGCTTTGCGCTCTTCACAAGCATTTTTCTCTGTGCTGCAAGACCAGGTAAAAATGCAAATCAAAGGAGCCAAAAATGAAAAATCCAAAAAGAAGAAGAAGAAAGAAGTGTCTGCTGTCAAATTAAAACTGTAATATAGGATATCTTACTTTTGTACAGAACAATCTTTTGAACTTTTTATGTATGTGCCATTGTACATCTTCACATGTTAAATAAAATGTTTGTTTAAAACCCTTAGTGTGCATGTCTGTTTTTATATAGTGTCCATTTAATTTTAAGTACCATCACAAAGCATTTCATAAGGCAATCAGATTTAAAAACCGCACCAATCCTTACATTAAATAGTAAACATCAGACATAAAGGCACTACAGATACAGAAATGAAGTTTCTTAAGACATAGTGAAGTATTGAATCTTGGAAGAACTAGTAAGTTTGGGCTGTGGAAACATTTATTGAATGACTAGAGCCTAGATTATAGAATCACAGTTTAGTCCGGGGACCTCCAACTCCAGTCCTGGAGGGCCACAATGGCTGCAGGTTTTCATTCTAACCCTTTTCTTAATTAGTCACCTGTTTTTGCTGCTAATTAACTTCTTTTGAATTAAGTTTAATGGACTTGTTTTTTAAGATTTGTTCCCCGGAATTTCTACATTGTTTCTCTGAATTGCTTAATTTCTTTCCTTAAACAGAAATGAAATGTGAAGTGTGAATGCGAAGACCAACTAAGTCAGGGCCTCAAACTCCAACCAATTTCACTCCAACCAGTTTCTTAATTAGGCACCGAGTCTTGTTAATTAAACCTGTTCTTTAATTCCATGGCTTGTTGCTGCTCTCATTGTGCAATAGCAGACATTTCCGGAATTGTTTTTCTAAGAGCTCTGTTAAAATGTTTTGGGGACCTGAGCAGATCAGCATTTCTGAGACCTTCATCTTTCTTCATTTTCAGATATTGTATGATGGTCACGGTTTGCTGGTCATGTTTTGGTTTATTTTGTATCTCATTAGCGTTTGGCTACAAATTAAGGAAAAATAAACCATTAAGGGGCTCGAGTCTTCAATAGTAAGTCAATTAATATTAATTCAAAAAAGTTAATTAGGAGCAAAAATAGGTCACTAATTAAGAAAAGGGTTAGAATGAAAACATGCAGCCACTGGGCCCCTCCAGGACTGGAGTTTGAAATCCCCGGTTTAGGCGAATATCAAATACAACTACATGTAGCCCACAGACGTTGATGAGGTAATTTGACAGGCTCTAAGATTAAGTGAGAACAATTAAAGCTTTTTTTAATTGCACTCATATGATAATGCAAGAAGCTGTTATAGTAAAGTATAGTTATCGGGATCAATGGATAGGGTAGTATACTTGGTCCTCAAAGACTGCAATAATTGTAGGGTTTTGAGCCAGCTAATCTAAAGATCATAAAGTAAACAACAAGATGGTGGCACGTCTTGATGGGCTCACTGGTCTGTTTCGTTTACATCACTTCTGTCTCAGATGTGCCTATAAAGCAGCAAAAACCCAAGTTGTGTACAGAGGTTTTCTGAATGAGAAGTTTGATTTTTATGTCTGTCATTCACACAAGTCCCATTCAATACACATGAGCTTGTTTTTGGCAAATACAGTGCATCCGGAAAGTATTCACAGTCACTTTTTCCACATTTTGTTATGTTACAGCCTTATTCCAAAATGGATTAAATTCACTTTTTTCCTCAGAATTCTACACACAACACCCCATAATGACATGAAAAAAGTTTGAGGCTTTTGCAAATTTATTAAAAATAAAAAAAACTGAGAAATCCCATGTACATAAGTGTTCACAGCCTTTGCTCAATACTTTGTCGATGCACCTTTGGCAGCAATTACAGCCTCAAGTCTTTTTGAATATGATGCCACAAGCTTGGCACACCTATCCCTGGCCAGTTTCGCCCATTCCTCTTTGCAGCACCTCTCAAGCTCCATCAGTTTGGATGGGAAACGTCGGTGCACAGCCATTTTAAGATCTCTCCAGAGATGTTCAATCGGATTCAAGTCTGGGCTCTGGCTGGGCCACTCAAGGACATTCACAGAGTTGTCCTGAAGCCACTCCTTTGATATCTTGGCTGTGTGCTTAGGGTCGTTGTCCTGCTGAAAGATGAACAGTCGCCCCAGTCTGAGGTCAAGAGTGCTCTGGAGCAGGTTTCCATCCAGGATGTCTCTGTACATTGCTGCAGTCATCTTTCCCTTTATCCTGACTAGTCTCACAGTCCCTGCCACTGAAAAACATCCCCACAGCATGATGCTGCCACCACCATGCTTCACTGTAGGGATGGTATTGGCCTGGTGATGAGCGGTGCCTGGTTTCCTCCAAACGTGATGCCTGGCATTCACACCAAAGAGTTCAATCTTTGTCTCATCAGACCAGAGAATTTTCTTTCTCATGGTCTGAGAGTTCTTCAGGTGCCTTTTGGCAAACTCCAGGCGGGCTGCCATGTGCCTTTTACTAAGGAGTGGCTTCCTTCTGGCCACTCTACCTTACAGGCCTGATTGGTGGATTGCTGCAGAGATGGTTGTCCTTCTGGAAGGTTCTCCTCTCTCCACAGAGGACCTCTGGAGCTCTGACAGAGTGACCATTGGGTTCTTGGTCACCTCCCTGACTAAGGCCCTTCTCCCCCGATCGCTCAGTTTAGATGGCCGGCAGGCTCTAGGAAGATGGAGGCCACTATGCTCACTGGGACCTTCAGTGCAGCAGACATTTTTCTGTAACCTTCCCCAGATTTGTGCCTCAAGACAATCCTGTCTCGGAGGTCTACAGACAATTCCTTTGACTTCATGCTTGGGTTTGTGCTCTGACATGAACTGTCAACTGTGGGACCTTCTATAGACAGGTGTGTGCCATTCCAAATCATGTCCAATCAACTGAATTTACCACAGGTGGACTCCAATTAAGCTGTAGAAACATCTCAAGGATGATCAGGGGAAACAGGATGCACCTGAGCTCAATTTTGAGCTTCATGGCAAAGGCTGTGAATACTTATGTACATGTGCTTTCTCAATTTTTTTTTATTTTTAATAAATTTGCAAAAATCTCAAGTAAACTTTTTTCACGTTGTAATTATGGGGTGTTGTGTGTAGAATTCTGAGGGAAAAAAAATTAATTTAATCCATTTTGGAATAAGGCTGTAACATAACAAAATGTGGAAAAAGTGATGCACTGTGAATACTTTCCGGATGCACTGTATATTATTAAATTAAACTAAACTACAAATGTGCAGTTTTTTTTTTCTTTTTTTAAACAGAGCACAAATCCTATTATCTTATTTTTATCTGCATGTAAATCATTACAATATGGCAACAGTCTGCATTGTAGGCTGTAAGGCCCGCATGTGATGTTTTCCTATATTGGAATTCAGTATATTTGTTCATGATGGCTCCCGGTTAACTTTAGGGCAGATGTCAAAATCCTCCTTTTAACATATAAAGTCTTAAATGGCCAAGGCCCTGCTTACTTATCTGAACTTATCATTACTTACATAGCAGAACGCACATTAAGACCCCAAGACACCGGCCTGCTTATGATTCCAAGGATTAATGAAATAACAGTGGGAGGTCAAGCTTTTAGTTACAGGGCCCCTAAACCGTGGAATGGTCTGCTTGCTACTACAGTATAAGAGAGGCCCCTTCAGTCTCAGCTTTTAAATCCCAGCTGAAGACTCACTAATGCAGTTTAACATACCCTGACTAGAGCTGCTGATTAGCTGTGCAAACTGCATCTCTTTTGTTAGTCATTAGCACTAAAACATAAGTAATATATTTATAAACTGTTACCCTCACCTGTTCTGTTTCTCTTCTCTGTGTCCTCACGTAGCACTTGGTGCCACTGCTCTACTACCAAGCTGTTTTCCTACTAAGGAAAAGTCCTCTCTGATAAAGGAATACTGGAACCATGGGGTAGAGCGTCCTTCCATCAGACTGGCCAACCCAGCATTGACTCAGCTGTAGAATGGCCAGGTGAGGGAAGGCAGCTTGTTGGCCGAGGTCTCCAGGACTCTGTCTGTCTCTGGCTCCTTTTCTGCAATCTGGCAGATGGACAGATATTGTTGTTTTACATTTATATTAATTAGTTTGAACTTTTTTTAATGTATTTGAAAAAAATAACTGTATCCTCATGTGATAGTTCAGTATTTGGTGAGTGGCATTTTGCCTTGTAGTTTGCACTGTCGTATTCCTGAGGTTCCATCTAGCTCTGTGAGGAGGATTGCTAGATTGACCATGTAGATTGCTTGTTGTCTGTTGTGTGTGTGTCATATTTACCCCATTATTGGACACTCATTACATACCCAACCTACCTGGAAGGGGCGTCTCTCTCTCTCTGAATTGCCTTTCCCAAGATTTCTTCCATTTAATTTTCTACAAGGGTTTTTTTTTTTGTGAGTTTTTCTTGTCGTCTTAGGGAGTCAAGGCTGGAGGGCTATCTTAAAAAAACAGGGCCTGTTAAAGCCCATTGCAGCATTCTGTATTTGATTTTGGGCTACACAGAAATAAATTGTTGTTGATGTGGTCTTGCCACTAACCTTTACAACATCACATTATCATATCCATCCATCCATTATCCAACCCGCTGAATCCGAACACAGGGTTACGGGGGTCTTCTGGAGCCAATCCCAGCCAACACAGGGCACAAGGCAGAAACCAATCCTGGGCAGGGTGCCAACCCACTGCAGGACACACACAAACACACCCACACACCAAACCTAGGGCCAATTTAGAATCGACAATCCACCTAACCTGCATGTCTTTGGACTGTGGGAGGAAACCGGAGCGCCCGGAGGAAACCCACGCAGACACGGGGTGAACATGCAAACTCCACGCAGGGAGGACCTGGGAAGCGAACCCAGGTCCCCAGGTCTCCCAACTGCGAGGCAGCCCCACATTATCATATTCCAAATATTAAAGACTGTGGTAAATTGGTTATCTGTATGGTGACTGTCTGGTACCTGTGAATACAATAAAAGAAACAACATTTGTAGATAAATTTAGTATATTTTCAGTGGTAACCTTCCATGGTACTCAAGAACCTTTTCAGTGTAAAAACTAACACTGCAGCAGGACCAAAGTGCAGTAGAACACTGCAGGAAAACCAGGAGGAAGGGCAGCATTGCTGTAACTCCTCACTCCTGAATAGATTCTAGCAGACTAGAGGGAGGGTCAAGCATAAACCTAAAAACATAAACATAAAAGGCTCTATTGTAGGCACGGAGCTGGACAGTTTGACATCTGTGGTGGAGCGATGGGCGCTGAGCAGGCTCCTGTCAATCATGGAGAATCCACTGCATCCACTAAACAGTATCATCTCCAGACAGAGGAGCAGCTTCAGCGACAGACTGCTGTCACCATCCTGCTCCACTGACAGACTGAGAAGATCGTTCCTCCCCCACACTATGTGACTCTTTAATTCCCCCGGGGGGGGGGGGGGAAACATTAATATTATTCAAAGTTATTGTCTGTCTGTATACCTGCATTGTTATCACTCTTTAATTTAATATTGTTCTTTATCAGTATGCTGCTGCTGGAGTATGTGAATTTCCCCTTGGGATTAATAAAGTATCTATCTATCTAAATCAAGCTGCACAAGTGCCCACCCTACTTTGCCCATTCAGATGCAATTGCAACAAGTTCTGAAGTGAAACACCAGTTTTGTGTCTTTTGTGGTCATATTTATCCCATTCCAAGTGACAGACTGGCAAGAAACTGAAGATTTCATACAAAGACGTCAATTACTGTCTTAAGAGATGAAGGCAAACTGGGTTTAACCAGGACAGAAAAAGAAAGGGACTAGTACATCTGGGCCTTCCCCTTCTTTGGCTGTCCTGGTTAAATCCAGTTTGCCCTCCTCTCTTAAGACAGTAATTGATGTCTTTGTGTGAAATCTTCAGTTTCTTACCAGTCTGTCACATGAAATCACCTTCAGACCGAAGGAGGAAAAACACAATAGAGTGACATGCTCCTAGAGAAAGCTGTTAACATTCTGGCCATTTTTTAACCCAGACCTGAACTTTAGGAATGCCATTACCTTACAACTCAAGTAACAGAATAACAGGTTTCAGCTGTGCTGATGTAATTCCAAAGGTTTCTCTAATAACCAAGTTAAGGGAATTGACCATTTGGACACTGAAGGAATGTCTGCTGAAAATGGGGCTTTGCAATCATATATGAATGATAAGTAAAAATATAAAAATCAGTCATTTCAAGCAGTAATAACCATTAGCAACACTAGTAATGTCTTTGGCAGCATTTTAAAGTCCATTTAATTGTACCTTGATAAAAAAACGTATCAATACAATCAATTCTATCAAAGACATGACCATCTCTTGGTGTATCCAAACGTTTGACTGGTAGTAATAATCTAATGGTTTGTTACTTCTATATGCACCTTGTCTTTCTAGAAAATATTGTATATTAAATTAGAGTGACCATTATGATCATGGAGCATGCTATATACAGGTGCATCTCAATAAATTAGAATATCACCGAAAAGTGAATTTATTTCAGTAATTCAATTCAAAATGTGAAACTCGTATATTATATAGATTCATTACACACAGAGTGATATATTTCAAGGGTTTATTTCTTTTCATTTTGCTGTTTATGGCTTATAGGTAATGAAAACTCAAAATTCAGTATCTCAGAAAATTACAATCTTACATAAGACCAATAAAAAAATGATTTTTAATACAGAAATGTTGGCCTAATGAAAAGTACAGTATGTCCATGTAGGCACTCAGTACTTGGTCGGGGCTCCTTTTGCGTGAATTGCTGCATCAATGTGGCGTGGCATGGAGGCGATCAGCCTGTGGCATTGCTGAGGTGTTATGGAAGCCCAGGATGCTTTGATAGCATCCTTCAGCTCGTCTGCATTGTTAGGTCTGGTGTTTCTCATCTTCCTCTTGACAATCTATGGGGTTTAGGTCAGACATGTGTGCTGGTCAATCAAGCCCAGTGATACCATGGTCATTAAACCAGGTATTGGTACTTTTGGCAGTGTGGGTAGGTGCCAAGTCCTGCTTGAAAATGAAATCAGCATCTCCATAAAGCTTGTCCGCAGAGGGCAACATGAAGTGCTCTAAAATGTCCTGGTAGACAACTGCGCTGACTTTGGACTTGATAAAACACAGTGGACCAACGCCAGCAGATGACATGACTCCCCGAATCATCACAGACTTTGGAAACTTGACACTGGACCTCAAGCGACTTGAATTCTGTGCCTCTCCACTCTTCCTCCAGACTCTGGAACCTTGATTTCCAAATGAAATGCAAAATTTACTTTCATCTGAAAAAATGACTTTGGACCTCTAAGCAACAGTCCAGTCCGTCTTCTCCTTAGTCCATGTAAGACGCTTCTGACGTTGTCTCTGGTTCAGGAGTGGCTTGACACAAGGAATGCTGTGACAGTTGTAGCCCACGTCCCAGATACGTATGTGTGTGGCGGCTCTTGAAGCACTGACTCCAGCCGCAGTCCACTCCTTACGAATCTCCCCAAATTCTTGAATGGGCTGTGCTTAATCCTCTCAAGGCTTCTCTTTATCCCTGTTGTTTGTGAACCTTTTTCTGTCACATTTTTTCCTTCCACTCAACTTTCCATTGCTATGTTTGTATACAGCACTCTGTGAACAGACAGCTTCTTAAGCAATGACCTTTTGTGGCTTCCCCTCCTTGTGGAGGGTGTCAATGACTGTCTTCTGGACAAGTGTCAAGTCAGTGGTCATCTCCATGATTGTGTGGCCTACTGAACCAGACCGAGAGACCATTTAATGGCTCAGAACACCTTGTTTTGGGTTAATTGGCTGAGTGGAGTGGGACACCAGGAGTCTACAATATTGAACTTTTTCACAATATTCTAATTTTCTGACATACTGAATTTTGGATTTTCATTAGCTATAAGCCATAATCAGCAAAATTAAAAGAAATAAACGCTTGGAATATATCACTCTGTGTAATAAATCTATAAAATATATGAGTTTCGCTTTTTGAATTGAATTACTGAAATAAATTAACTTTTCGATGATATTCTAATTTATTGAGATGCACCTGTAAACCACATCTTAGAAATCATTCCGTTTAATGTGCTTTTGACGAGTTAACAGTGTGTCCCCATGTCTGTTTCAAATGGCGTTTGAAAGTTGTCAGGATTGTCCAAAGCTTTAGGAGGGGTAATTTTTTTCAGACTTCCATGACCCCTAATGTAAAGACGTTCTTTATGATTTCCATTGTGAAAGCCGTGTACTTATTGTGTAGCGGACACTTGACGTTTCAAGCAACAAGTTCAACAAGCGTCTGCTTTGTACGCTTAAGATATTCCGTCCATCCTCTGAGCAGTTAAGGTACTCCGGTATTCCTATCGCACTACTCTTTGAAGTAAGTAAATGTTTTAGAATAAGACATAATCCAATGCGCTACGTTACACTAAATATGGGTATAACGTGCACTTTGAAACTTTTCAGTATCGTAAAATCACATACCTAGTTATTGTAAAGAAGCGCACCAATCCAGCGGAGAAGGCGACAATCTCGGCGCTCTACTGCTTCTGCCTGTACAGAGCGCGCGCACGCGCGGGGTGTCCTGGGGAAATCAACTGCGCGTGGCTTTGTGCTGCTTAGCCTGGCTGGGAAAAGAAGGGGACATTCGTTAAGGACCGGGAAAGGCCGATGAAAACAGTCCGGTGGAATAAGGCCCGTGCAATCCATTTCATAAGTACTGGTGAGCGGCTTCTTAATGTTTATGACTTGGGTAATTAACGTTAAAACATGTTATGCAATGTACTTTTTATGTCACGGTTGTTCTTTTATTTTTTTATGACTGGTTTGTGTTCTTACCTCTCCTTTAGCCTGAATGAGTGTGAAAGTAATTGTAATCTGTAAATTGCTTAGCAGTCCTACAGTAGGTACGAAATGACATCTTGTTTCCAGCGTATTAAGTTAGACGGCATTCGTGTACCCCAGAATTGCTGTAATCTTTATAATAAATAGAGGCATGCATTCTTACTAATAACATCTATTCATGTGCTTAACCACAGATTCCCAGATGCACTGTTTATTATTTATGTAATGTCAGAGAAGGAATCCCCGGCAAAAAAGAGAGCACGGAAGACCTTATCATTATCCAATAGAAAAAGTAGAAATCAAACAGTCACAGGTAATGCAGTTAAGAAGACCCCCACTATTATTCAGTTCTTCAACAATGTCCCACCTGTCAAACTTGCCTGTCCTATTTGTGGTGAAATGGTTTCAAGATTTTGGATAAATGAACACATTGATGCCAACTGCCAAAGTCCGCAGAAAAGTGATAGAAAGGATTTGAAAGGTATTAACTCCAAAAGTCTGTTGCGGGATATCTCAAACCCAGAGACTAGTGATTCCTGCACAAGAACCCCAGAGAAAGTAAAGACCCCTGAAACGAGTCATTCATTCACAAGAACCCCAGTAAAGAGCCTGAAGTCTGCTGGGTGTGTGAGCACCCCAGAGAAACCAAGGAGCACCGATGGTCACAATGCATCATCAGAGCCTGAAACTGAGAGAAAACGGACAAGTCCTTATTTTGAAAAACAAGCACTTCAACAGCCGCAACCAAGACAATACTCGTCAAAGGTTGTTAGAAAAATTAATCTGGGTAGCCTTGCATCAAAACTGTCAAAAAAGAAAACGAAAGAGCATTCAGACTCTTCTCAGGTGTCTCATCAGGAAACTCTTCAGGCTACAGATTGCCAGCATCCTCTTTTGGTGGGGGAGACTGACAGCCTGAGTTCTTCTCAGAAGGAAAACCACTGCTTTGAGGATTGTGATTTAACAAATGTGGATGACACTAATACAGAAATGCTTGATTTATGTACAAGGAATAGTGAGAAACAAGAATCGGTTCAGAGTAAAATACCTGAGCCGCTGCTATCTGGAGCTGCTTCATCTTCGTTTCAGGCACTTGTCTCTTTTCAGCTGAATCAGTCCAATGGAAACCCAAACATAAAGGTAAACAAAGAGTTCACAGCTCTAGGAACTCACGACTTGGATATATCTGAAGAAAGTGTAAACCTGTCGCTTTTAAAAGACAGCATGGTCAAGCACAGTGATGACAATAATATGCCAAACTTGAAAAGAGAAATAGACTCCTCTGCTGAAAACCTAGGTGCACAAACTCTTTCTGTCTCATCTTTGTTTGCTTCAAGAGAAGCTGCTGAATATATTTCAAATGCAGTAAGTCAAATTCCAGAGAGCAAAAAGGCAAAGGACCATTCAGAAGAGTTACAACGGCTTCCCTACTATTTACGCAATTTCCTAATTGTCCTGCACACGGTGATGGGAAATGAGGAGGACAGACAGCTTTTTAATGAAGAGGATCTTGCAGCCATCGATTCATTTCAGAAGCTTTCAGGTAATCATTTTGTCACATGATTACAGAGACATTACTATTGTAAATTAATTATTGCTAAAGTTAGAATTTTAACTGCAAAAATGGCTTCACAGATTACGTTGAAAACTGTTACAGTGATTAAAGGTTTTCTTTTACAAGGTGAGCAACTAAACATACAGTCACTGTGCAAAGAAACAAGTGTTCTCTACCATATGCATGTAACATAAATGTTAAATCTGGTTTTTAAATGTGAACATATAATATTTTGTAATAGTTTCGATTATACAGGGTGAAATAATCATTGTCTTTCCTTTTAAGTGGCTCTGATAGAATTCTTTGTTAATCGTACACTTTGTTCCTGAAGGTTATTGCCATGAGTATAATTTGATAAATTGTTTTTCTTTTTTTAGTATGTACACATCATAAAGAGTTAAGAGCAATTTAATCCTCCTCAGAAGAAATTTTATTTTTCTATATCACAGTTGCAGGGCAAAAGCTTTATGTAAGGCTTTTTCAGAGGAAGCTGAACTGGTTGAAGGTGAGCAAGTTGGAATACTCCGAGATCAGTACTGACCTTGGGCCTGTTATCCACGAACTCGTGTCAAGTGATTTTCTGCAAGCAGGTATGTCCAGCTTATGTCAGCAGTTTTTGTTCATTCTCTGGTAGTGAGTTGTAAAACTGTTTTATTTCTTATTTCAATAAGAATCTGACCTAGATAACGTCTCGGAGGTTCTTGAACTTCTATCAGCACCAGATCTGAAAACTCTGGCTAAGACCTTCCACTTGACCAACCCCAGTGGACAGAAGCAGCAGTTGGTGGAAGATTTCCTACGTCTGTCTAAACAACGTTCACTCTTTGAATCTGGAAACAAACAATCTAGGGCTGGCTTGGCAATCCTTAAGAAGTGAGTTTGGCATTGTTTAGTTAAAAAAAAAAAAGATGTCATGTTGTGCCAGTCATTTTCAACTGGTGTTAAGCCAGGCTGTATTAAACTATAGCTAACTGCATGATGTAACACGTATCCTATATAGGGCTTGGAAAATGTAGGTACAGTGATATAACAGTTAGTGGCACTACTTCAAAGATCCATTGTACAAGGTTCAGATCCCTTGCCTGGTTGTTGTTTGAGTGGAATCTGAATGTTCTCTCCCTGGCTTTGTAGGTTTTCCTCGCACATCCCCAGATAATCGCAGATTAAGTTAATTGATGATTTCAAGATGGCCTCATATGATTGTGAGTGAGCCTGTCCTGAACTGTTTCTTGCATTTCATCCAGTACTGCAGGGCTAGAGTCTGTCCACTCTGTGCTCATGAATTGGATGAGTTTGAGACTTACGCTATCTGTTGGTCTAGAGTTGAGAAAATTTGTATTGTTTGTGATGTTAAATGAGCTAGGCATTAGGGTAGTCCGTTGCATTTGGCCATTTTACATATAGTGTCTAAATACTAAAGCACTCAAATTTAAAATTTACATTTGAATCAAATTGACTTTGTGTAAATCTATAGTGAAAAGTCAAGCAAAATGACACCTTTTATTGGCGAACTCAAAAGATTACAATATGTAAGCTTTCGAGGCAACTCGGGCCCCTTCTTCAGGCAAGATGGAATCAATCTTAAATCTATAAAAACATTATTTGGAACCATAAGGATTAGTCCTTGTCATAAGTGAAAGTGAATTCATTAGTATTATCTTTACTGCCATGTTAACTTTAGTTATAGAAAATCCCCTCTTTACTGTTGTAAATCTCTAGTTATTTTTCCATGTTTTGCACACCTTCTACATCAAAACAGTATTAGTAAGTGTTTATAAATAAATTGGACAATAGTCTTATTCTGTCTTAAAATTAACCTTTTTTAATGTCCATTTTTTTGTGTTTTGTGTGAAGTAGAGGACGGTTGCTTTTATATGTCACCATGTTAAAAAGACATCTGTTATTAAAATAATTAGTCCACAGAGCTTTTTTTTTCTGCACATCAAACTCTGTCTGGTCTCATTTTCAACAGATTTTAGTATTTCCTGTCTATAAATGTATTGCCTTTTGTCTTGTTTTTTGTTGTTTTATTTTTAGGGCCAAAGAGCTAGCTGGTAAGTGTGTACGTGTGTGTAAAGGCCCACGTAATGTCTTCTCCCGGGTTTTGCTTCTCTTCTCTCTTACTGACTCTATGGAGGATGAGGAGGCAGCCAGTGGTGGTCAAGGACAGCTGTACACCATTCTTATGGTCAACATGGGTCGAATGATATTCCCTAGCTATGTAGTACAAAGAAAAACTAAGGTCTTCCTCACCCGGGATGATGTGCTCAGGTGAGTATAGTAAAACATTTAACTCCATATGCTAGAAATCAAAAAGTAATGGTGGAGAATACTAGCATTGTGTTCTTAAAGAATAGCTTTGTGGTGAGGCAAGTTTAGGTCTAATAAGGTGGATAAGATCTTTTTGTATTAAGAGGAATGCAATGTATTTACTGGTATATAGCAGGATGGTGTTGATGTTTTTTTACATGATTATATTAATTTTTTTTCAGTCTGAATCTTTATTAGGGGTTTAGAAGAACAACCATACAATACAGTAAATGTGCAAAAACTGGCTTAGCAAAGTGAAAGTTCTGGTTACGATGAGTGCTCACTGTAGACAATATAAGAAGTGTGGAACTGATCCATCATAAAGCCTACTCCTTAGTCTTTTTGTGTTTCCACTTTACTGGAGGCTATTTATCCTGAAGTCTGATTATAAAGTTTAGACTTCAGCGAACACTCTAATATAGTGCTTAGTATAGTTCCTCACTGATACACAAAATAGTTGAGTCCAATTCAAAATGTTCTATAATATCCAGTCCCAAAACTCTTATATATATTTTTCCAGCATTTTGTATTTAATGTACAGATCCTCCTTTCACATAGTAATGTTAGTATCACCTGAAAAACAAAAGGTAAAAAAACAAGAATGCTAGAAAATGTAAGTAGATTTTTAAGGATTTTGCTTATCTACCACCGTATATGTATCTAGGGGGAATAGACCACTTTTAATACTGTATGGCAAAAACAGCACATGTAACAACGTAGATCATCCTGGAGAGACAGAACACATGTCTGCAATGATTTATTAAATATACAACGGCTAACATTGTCTCATGCCTTTAACTCATTCATATTCATTCATATGACCACAACACGATCAACATAGAAAGTTTTGAGGGAAGCTTCACAAAACCTTTACTAACACTTCTAATGTGCTTCAAGAAGCATATGGCAGTGAAAACAATTTTGTGGATATCAGAGGTTATCTTTATTCTTGTTTGATTTCTTCTTTCAATTTTTTTAATCATGATTGTGCTAGTAGCACACATGCCTGTAAAATGTTGTACTTTCAGTTTTTAGTTAAAAAATTGCACTTAAAATCCAACAGTCATTTGCATCATCAGGAACTGTCTTAGCTGCATAGTTTACAAAGGTGTGTGTGTATATGTGTAAAAAAACTTAACAGTATGTAATTTATGTATATATGTACTAGGGGGCTTACCCCCTGCTCTCTTTGCTCAACAACCCCCCGGCCTGCGCTATGCACCAGCCACTTCGCGTCTCTGCTGCTCGTGTTGTGAAGAGGGGGGTTGAACGCACCCCAAGGAGATGCGGTCGCTCCTCCGAAACCCCCTCTTCAACGGTGATACAATGGGAAACAAATACAGGTTTTTTTTTTTTTGTTGTTGTTAACCTCCTCTTTGCTCGATCAGCTGCTGGCTTGGTGCTGCTGCTATGCCGCGGCGCTTCAAACATTTAAAAGCCTGTACAGCAGCTGTCCTACTATTTTGCCTTTTATTTCTGGCCCCCAGCCATGGTTAAATCTCTTGGCACAAAGTCTGGTCTCCCGGGATATGAGTTCTTGATATTTTTTAGTTTATAATTTAAAAACGGAATAAGAATCTGAAAATCTTAACAACATCACGTTAAAGTTTGATAAATTCTGAAAAGAATGATACCAAACATATATATGTAGGTTTTAAAATAAGGCAGATTTAAAGCGTGACATAAAAACGTCATATAAAATCATTGTACAAAATCATTGCACTTTTAGGCTTAGGATTTTATATATATACAGTAGATAATTCTATGTTTTAAAAAAAAATGACTGGGTTGTGCCACCTCTGGAGTTAAGAGGTAAGTCCAAGTCCTGGAGAAAAATGAGCTGATCAGTGCTTTTAATTATGGACCCACAACAGAACTGGAATTCGAGTAGGGCACAGCTTCAGGGTTTGGAGCTGAAGCCTTGACAGGACTATACATCATATTCCAAACCTGTCATGAAGATTACTGCAGGATTTACATAAATTTTCCAAATCCAATATGGTAACCATGGTTTGGAATAGTTATTTATTCAGTGTCATGTTTAAACACTAGATATGAAGCAGCAATGCATATGCTAAATAATATATCGGCCTCAATGCTGAGTGGTCACTGGGAGGAAGCCCATCAGATTTACCTCGCTGCGAAAGCTAGCTGGAGGGACTTGGCATTGTCTGCAGACTTAAGGTAATTGAAGTATTCTTTTTCTATTGAATTTTTATTTTTATAATTTAGTATTGTTATCATTTACCAACCTGATCTCTGCGATACCATCTAGTTCAGCCTTAATTTTTTTGACAGGCGTGTATTGCTGGCCAGTTGCTTGACACAGCTGCACACTGCTTGCTTGTATGTAGTTGTGTCAAAACTGAATAGTTACTGATGAGTATGTTACAAACTCTTTGTATAATTGGTATCTGTGGGGTGTGCTATGTTTTTAGTGATCGTTCCTGCTCATCTATTACATGTGGTCTCAGCAAGTTATCAAAAGAAACATAATGGCCCACAATGTGTCTTCTGCTAATACTGCTACAGCTTTCTGACAGAAATCATGAAATAATGTACATCAAATCAAAGCACCTAATTGCATTAAATCATTTCATTTTAAGGAAAGTAATGTGAGCATGTTATTGTAAAACTAGTGGATCTGCCTGCTCCTAGTCCATTGCATCTTCAGTTTAGCCCAGTCAAGATGTTAATGTATTCTAGATTATATATGGACACTTTTACTAAGTTAAATTCATATTTGTTTTACTTTATAACTTGTAAGATTGTAATAAATTGCTTATGCATTCTAAAGACATGTGGTCCCCATTTAATATTGCCTACAGCTTTCTTGTTCTGTTTTCTTTTTTTTTCCTAAATCTTTTAAGAAGTTTAGGTAATAATATCCTCATTTTGTGATATCTTAGTATCTTTAATGGGCATGTTACCAGCATATATATTAGGGCGCTTAAATTTTGGTAAGTCTTTTACCACAGGTTCCTCTTTCATGTTTCAGGTAAAAACCTACTTCATACATTTTACCCTAAATTAGAGTTACAAAACCTTCAAGATTCATTTCTAAACTTTTGAAGTGATAACAGTTGTACATTGTGGTGCTGCCTGATTTTTTTTTTTTTTTGTATTTATGTAGCTATTTTGAGAACCTGCCTGTATATCTGCGTTGTTTCTCTGTTGGCTGGGTCTACACACGAATCCTGTCACGAGGAGTGGAGGTTTTGCAGAGGCTACGCATGTACAAGGTTGGGATAACTTGATAATGTTCTAGTTATAGTACAAGTGAAAACACTGTTAATTCTGAATAAAATATTGCTAGAAACTGCCTACTGGACATTGAGTTTTGTTTTTTGTTTTTTTTTATGGTTTTTTTTTTTTCTTTTTTTGACTGGGCGATTTGAGTTTTAGATTTTTTGCTCATCAAGTTTGAAATGATTTGGCATAGTGACAAAATAAAATTTTGATATTTATTAGAAACAGAGTATATTATCAATTTTTTGTTTCCAACAAATATTTGTGAAACTATAAAATACTACTGTACTTTGTAAAGCAACTTTTGATGTAGAAGTAATTTTAAATTGGACATTTTGACTGCTATAAATTCCTGGTAGCATCATGTTTGTACTTTTAACAGATTAGAATAAGTAGCACAGTCCTGATGAAGAGCTTAGGTACATTTAACTTGCTGTAAAGACAGTATTACAGAAAAATATCACATCATTCTGCACAGTGTCAGATTACACAGATACAGTGGTACCTCGGGTCACGACTGTAATTTGTTCCAAAACTCTGGACGTGACCCGATTTGGTCGCGACTCGAACGCAATTTCCCCATAAGATTGTATGTAAATACAATTAACCCATTCCAGACCGTACGAACTGTATGTAAATATATATTTTTTTAAGCACAAAAAGTAATTATACCATAGAATGCACAGTGTAATAGTAAACTAAATGTAAAAACGTTGAATAACACTTAGAAAACTAACATTGTAAGAGTTGGCGCTAGACCCTTACGAACCACTCGCTGTTATTACTTTTTTTTATGAGTTTTAAGCACAGGGAAAAAAAATTAAATGGCACTTCTCTTGAAAAACTTTTCAAACCATCCTCTACTGGCTTTAAATTCCTCACCTTCGCCACTCGAAGAAGGATTTTTTTTCAGCAAATCGCTATGAATCTTCCTGGCTTTCTCACTTATGATCAGCTCACTTATGCTATCCCCTGCAAGTTGCTTCTCGTTCAACCACACTAGCAACAGTTTTCCACCTCTTCCAGCACTTGAGGCCTCTGCTTGGTTAACATTATAACTCCTTTTGCAACATCAGCTGGTTTGTTAGGCCCTGTATACGCAAACAAAAGAAAATGGGAAATTGAGAATGGGAAATCATTGGCGCATAGGGAAACTAACCGCCAGTGTTTTTGTTCGCCACCAGAGCATGTGGTTGTGAACAGATGCTAAATTTTGACAAACTTTTTGATCGTAACCCAATTTGTACATGTTTGGAAACGTTCGTGACCAGAGGTTCTACTGTACCAGGAGTCTTGCCCAAATGTACTTGCCATGCACTCTCACATAAGGTTGTGCAAAAGGCATTCAATCTTTTATGAACCTGAAAAATTACATTGAGCATACCTGTTCTTCTGCTACACTTTTGTAAAGTAGTCGTACATACCTAGTTGGTTCCTGCTCAGGTCACAAAAGACGGTCATTTGTTTGCTGTAATAAAACACCCCACGTTAGCTCCATGTTTCACAGGAATATGGTTTCTGCTATCATTCTTATAGTGAAACAAATGTAGAGACCCAGCTCCAGCTTTCTGTTGACCGTGATGTACGTTTTCTCATTAGCAAACACAGATACAAACAAACATTCCCGCAATTTAGAATGAATTATCTCATTCACAATTTGGACAAGAATGATTTGCTTTTCCTTGTACATTGTATTTTGAATTATAGCATTCATTACCTCCAGCAGTGTTGAGAGACTCCACTTCTTGAAAAATAGTCCAAATAGAATTGTGTTTTAAATTAAGAATATCTTCTTTCATAAAAATACATTATTCAAAATTTTTTCACAGAGTGTTGTTATATTTAATGTGTCCATCCATATCCATATATACAGTGGTGTGAAAAACTATTTGCCCCCTTCCTGATTTCTTATTCTTTTGCATGTTTGTCACACAAAATGTTTCTGATCATCAAACACATTTAACCATTAGTCAAATATAACACAAGTAAACACAAAATGCAGTTTGTAAATGGTGGTTTTTATTATTTAGGGAGAAAAAAAAATCCAAACCTACATGGCCCTGTGTGAAAAAGTAATTGCCCCCTGAACCTAATAACTGGTTGGGCCACCCTTAGCGGCAATAACTGCAATCAAGCGTTTGCGATAACTTGCAATGAGTCTTTTACAGCGCTCTGGAGGAATTTTGGCCCACTCATCTTTGCAAAATTGTTGTAATTCAGCTTTATTTGAGGGTTTTCTAGCATGAACCGCCTTTTTAAGGTCATGCCATAGCATCTCAATTGGATTCAGGTCAGGACTTTGACTAGGCCACTCCAAAGTCTTCATTTTGTTTTTCTTCAGCCATTCAGAGGTGGATTTGCTGGTGTGTTTTGGGTCATTGTCCTGTTGCAGCACCCAAGATCGCTTCAGCTTGAGTTGACAAACAGATGGCCAGACATTCTCCTTCAGGATTTTTTGGTAGACAGTAGAATTCATGGTTCCATCTATCACAGCAAGCCTTCCAGGTCCTGAAGCAGCAAAACAACCCCAGACCATCACACTACCACCACCATATTTTACTGTTGGTATGATGTTCTTTTTCTGAAATGCTGTGTTCCTTTTATGCCAGATGTAACGGGACATTTGCCTTCCAAAAAGTTCAACTTTTGACTCATCAGTCCACAAGGTATTTTCCCAAAAGTCTTGGCAATCATTGAGATGTTTCTTAGCAAAATTGGGACGAGCCCTAATGTTCTTTTTGCTTAACAGTGGTTTGCGTCTTGGAAATCTGCCATGCAGGCCATTTTTGCCCAGTCTCTTTCTTATGGTGGAGTCATGAACACTGACCTTAATTGAGGCAAGTGAGGCCTGCAGTTCTTTAGACGTTGTCCTGGGGTCTTTTGTGACCTCTCGGATGAGTCGTCTCTGCGCTCTTGGGGTAATTTTGGTCGGCCGGCCACTCCTGGGAAGGTTCACCACTGTTCCATGTTTTTGACATTTGTGGATAATGGCTCTCACTGTGGTTCGCTGGAGTCCCAAAGCTTTAGAAATGGCTTTATAACCTTTACCAGACTGATAGATCTCAATTACTTCTGTTCTCATTTGTTCCTGAATTTCTTTGGATCTTGGCATGATGTCTAACTTTTGAGGTGCTTTTGGTCTACTTCTCTGTGTCAGGCAGCTCCTATTTAAGTGATTTCTTGATTGAAACAGGTGTGGCAGTAATCAGGCCTGGGGGTGGCTACGGAAATTGAACTCAGGTGTGATACACCACAGTTAGGTTATTTTTTAACAAGGGGGCAATTACTTTTTCACACAGGGCCATGTAGGTTTGGATTTTTTTTCTCCCTAAATAATAAACATCATCATTTAAAAACTGCATTTTGTGTTTACTTGTGTTATATTTGACTAATAGTTAAATGTGTTTGATGATCAGAAACATTTTGTGTGACAAACATGCAAAAGAATAAGAAATCAGGAAGGGGGCAAATAGTTTTTCACACCACTGTATATATATATATATTCTACTTGTCATGATTGGTAGGAGCAGGAATCTATTCTGGCAGCACTTAGAATAAAGGCAAAAACCAGCCCTGAATATGATAGCAGAATACTGCAGTGCACACCTCCCAACACTGCCCCATGTTTGGTCAATTTAAAATGATAAATTCACTCAAACAGGGAAATAAATTCTAGCTATACATATGAGGTACCTTAACCTGGAATCTCACCTGGGCTTGTATTCTGCAGGTTGGCACCACAACCGTCTTCAACCTCTACTAGAAGTTTGAAATGTTTTGTAATTAAATTGATTTATTATTGTATTCCATTAAATTTCAAGTATTTTTAATATCTGCCATTTTTCTGTTGTTTCCCAGGGTAATTCATAAACAGTGATGTTTTCTTTCTTTCAGGAAGCAGTAGAAGAGCTTCGTAACTTACTCTCTCAAACTACTTACTGTCCTGATAGCAGAGGGAGATGGTGGGATCGCATGGCTCTTAATTTACAGCAACATCTTAAATGTATCGATCAGGTATGTGTAAACAAAAAATAATTTCAGCAGTGCAGGAACAATATTTGAAATTACCTTAGTGCCTAGCCAAATTACTTTATAAACACACAACTAACTGTAGAAGAACTTTGCATTAATTAACAGAATGCCACATTGAATGAGAGAATGGCAATCTAAAGAAAAAGAGCAAAAGATATATATATATATTTTTTAAACAAGATATTTTTACTGATACTTTCCATGATTTCACTTTCTGGGCCTCCTTTTTTAAACTGATTTTTTTCATATTCTTTGAGTGTTAGTTATTGGAGCTATAGTGCTTTTCATTTATTTATTTATTCATTTATTTTGTTAGTGTGTTTTTTTTTGTTTTTGTTTTTTTTTAACCATTTCCGTTCTTTCACAAAATGGCCATATGAAAGACAATAAAAAAACAACACAAATGTTCAGGCTGACTGGGCTTCATTTTCTAAAGAATCACCAAGGGAAACTTATTTGTTCTGGCAAGTCAGTAAATCGTTTGTCTTGTTTTACACATGTACCTGCACTGCCACTACTTTTAAATGCAGTGGCCTGAATTTTCCTCTGATCGAGAGACTGTGGAAGTGTGTGTGTGATGTCACAGATGAAACAAGTTTTCACGATAAAAGCTTTTGATCTAACAGGCTCCTGTTAAATTCGGAGAAGGAAGACCTTAAAAAAGCTAAATATAGGTTACGTCTTTCAACATAAGTAACACGAGTACCCAGAAATAGACAATGCATTTGCTGGCTTTTATCCATCCATCCACCCATCCATTATCCAACCCGCTATATCCTAACTACAGGGTCACGGGGGTCTGCTGGAGCCAATCCCAGCCAACACAGGGTGCAAGGCAGGAAACAAACCCTGGGCAGGGCGCCAGCCCACCACAGGGCACACACCAAGCACACACTAGGGACAATTTAGGATTGCCATTGCACCTAACCTGCATGTCTTTGGATTGTGGGAGGAAACCGGAGTACCCGGAGGAAACCCACACAGACACAGGGAGAACCTGCAAACTCCATGCAGGGAGGACCCAAGAAGCAAACCAGGGTCTCCTAACTGTGAGGCAGCAGCGCTACCACTGCACCACCGTGCCGCCCATTGCTGCCTATTACCCTGAGGTTATTAATCTCAGAACCACAAGAACAAAGCAGTAGTGATGCTTAGTCTTTGGCCTGTTCCTGTCTTCTTAGGGGCTAGAGGTGATGTTCTGCCCTGAAATGTGCTGCTGCCCCCATGGAGATGTTTCACTGGTGCACATTGGATGTTTTTGTTCAGTTGTCAAGCTCTGATAGTGTTTTTTGTTGTTTTTTTGGCATATTGCAGTATCAGTTTGCAAGCAGTCTTTTGAAATCTCAAACAGTACACTCTTACTAGCACATGACTATGACTGTGAAGGTTTAGTGATAAGTTGTGTTTAGGTTCAGCAAGATGAGTGTGATCAGGTTCTATACACGTCAAAGATGAGCAGAGCACATAGGATACACCTGACCAAAATTTGGAGTGCCACAGCAAAAGGTCTGAATACTTACTGTATATGAATGAGAGATTTCAGTTTTTGATTTTTTGTAAATAATTTTGCAAACCTTTCTGAAAACATTTTTTCACTTTGTTATTATGGGTCATTCAGTATAGATTGATAAATCTGCCATTTTGCCCATCAATTTAAAAGTAAATCCATAGCACAATAAAAGTGTGCAGAAAGTGAAAGGGTGTGAACACTTTGAGTCTCCTGTATATATACTGTGCTACCTATGCTATTCTTTCTCTTTTTCAAAAGTCTATACATTGCATTAAAGAAGGTCTGTCTGATCCACTGGTTCGGACAGGACATCGACTGTCCCTCCTCCAACGTGCTGCTAGAATGAAAGAATCACCAAGTTGTAAAAAGCACTGGAAACTTCTCCAGGATGTCCCATCTATGGATGTGCAAGATGTCTCACATGTAAGTCAGTCTGTGTTGCTCTTCACATTTTAACTGGAATATAAAGAGTTGACAGTAAAGGACTTTCAGCCGTCCTTAGCTCCTGTTCACCTAATGTATCCAAGGTGATGTTGATATTCTAAGTTCCTTAAAGGCATTATGTTCCACAAAACTGTTAATGTTAACTGAGTGATGAGGGAGATCATTGCAGTATAGTATTGCAATATTTTTCATTGTCATAATTTGTTCTAATGAAGTGTTGTTTTTGGATAAATGTAGACTTCCACAGGAAGATACATTATTTCTAAAATTATTCTGTCTACATCACAAATAACTCTTAAGACAAGCCTTCTACAGGTGGCTTGTATTATTCAGTTCCAGCTTTATTTGTATTAAAGTATAATTAATACATTGATCAGTAGGCCTGGGTAAAAATATCAGTTTTTCCGATTAATCATTATTTTTCATTTAAATGATTTTAGAGTGATTCTTTCAAGTCTCAAGATCGATCTCTTGAATCTCTATCCTGCTCAGTTCCTATATGTAGATTTTTGCTTATCTTTATTTTTGGCGTTTGATCCAGTAGATGGTGCCAATGCGCCTGTTAAGGCTTTCTATGGAAAAAGCACTTTACTACTTTGCATAAAATCGTGTGTCCTCTTTAGCTGAAATCAGTGTCTTAGACACTTAAATCAGATGTGTGGACTTACTGCAGATTCAAACGGTAAATTGGTTAAGATCAACTGGAAAAAAGCAAAGCCATGCATAAGCTGTGCAGCTCAGAAGTTAATTATTTTTGTAACACAACAAACTTGAGAAATCACTTATCTTAACATCACCCAGAAAAGTTGTCTCAGTTGACATCCAAACAAGAGAGGGACTCTCACACAATTTATTGGTGGTGTAAGAAATCAACGGTGCCGAAACTGGCACAGGGCATTTAACAATTCAGAATATTTTATGCATTACCATTTTCAAACCTTTAAATAGTGTAAAAAATGTAAATATACGCCAACACGCTAAATTAGGAATTAAAACCAAGAGCATCTGTAGGTTATGTTTCTCACGCCAGAAGCCTCCTTTTCAAAATACACACTTACCTATTCATATATTCTGCTTGTCCCATAATCCTCTGTGGAAAGCAGTTGTATTTGTTTCTCAAATTAGCTAACAAACCTTTTAACTAATGGCACCAATAGTGTGAAAAATGGAAATGAAAATAAATTTCATTCAACTTTTGTAAAAGAAAGCATTCAACTGAAAGAATCCCAACTCTCCAATTTTAAGTCAGTGGGTAACTGATGTTATAAATTATCTTAAATTGGAAAAAATCAAATTCACGATCTGTACAAAACGTTTTTAAAACCTGGCAGGACCTGATCAATAACATTTTAGAATAAGCTTTTAAATTGAAGAAGCAGATTCTCTCCCCTCTTTTACTCCATACATTAAATTATCTATTCACTTATTTTTACTAGCTTCAAGTTTTACTCTGCTGGCCTAGCTCTCTTTCTCAGGGGTTGGGGTTGATTTGTTTCAAACCTATTTTTGTAAAACTTGATTTATTTGTATGGAATGTTATTATGAAATCAATCAAATTAAAAAAAAAAAAAAAAAAAAGCATTATGTCGCCACCTACTGGACTGAAAAATGCTGGCGTTATTAGTACAGTACTTTATAAAATGCCTACCTACAAAAATGATGCCACACTACAAAGTTTGGTGGCAGTTTGAGCCAAGGTTTTGTTAACTTATTTACTGAAATTCAGTTATTTTACAGTTAAAATAGTAACAAAACAAAATAGTAAATTGAAATCTTAAGTCATACCAATGTTTTAAAAACTAATATTGAATATTGAAGTTGTTATCTTTAATCGCTAACCTTGTGCTGCTGCATTATCCCCCACAAATCTAACCCAGGAGCCTATCATTTGGGTACGGTGATGCAGCTGGAAATGTAAGAAGAAAGGAAAACAAGCAGATATTTTTATTTTAACATATGATTTACTTTTGTTAAATGAAAGAAATAATGTATTGAACTCTGCACTTTTGTCGAAGAAACACTGAATTGTCCTAATATAATTTGCCATAACTTTGCCGATTTGATTTGGATTAGTAAAACATTTACTTTACTGTTGATTCATTTGTTAAATACGTTATTCAAATGTTAATTCATGTCATTAGCATATTGAAATGTGATATGAAAGTCAATCATGTAAAAGTAATAAAGCCTAGTTGGTATTAGAAGATGCTTGTGTGCGTACGAGCAGACAGCTTTAAGAGTACGCTTACCTGGAAAATGACTCCTTAAAGAGAGTGGGGACCCTGATATATTGTGGTTTCTTGGCAGATTCCATCCTGAGCTGTTGGGTATCCTCTGGTTTGTATACACAGTTATGGCCATGTTTGTAAAAGAAAATCTAAAAGGCATACCTGAAAATGTGCTTTGTTTGGCATAGCAGTTTCTGCCTGAAGTTTGTGATGGACGCTGCTTTGCTTTGCAGGTGACCATTCGAGGAAAGATGTGTCCACAGATGGGAATGGGAAAATCAGTGTTCTTGATGGAGGACATTGTCCAGTCGCAGGGACAAAATGAAAGACACTCCACCTCATCAGAGACTGTCATGTGCTCAGTAGAAGAGCTGGCACTGGCTCATTACCGACAGCAAGGTTTTGATCAAGGTATACAACCGAAGCTTTTATTGACTCATTAATGGTGGCTCAATGTTTGAGTCTATGCCTCGAGTGAAAACGGAATGTTATTATCCTCCGTGCAGCTAGTTAAAGAACCTGTGCCCCCATAATACATTTATTTTCCATTTTCCTTAATACAATCTCGCAGGATTTAGCCTGGTCATGTATTGCATTTAAGTCTTTGAGCAGAGTGCCTCAGTAAAACTTTCATCAAAGAAAACACTCAAATTGCAAAAAGAAGTTAATATTCTGCAGTGTGGTGGATGGATGATTACCAGAAAATCAGCTTACTTGTGTGTGACGACAAAGGACTGCTGAAGAAAACGTTTTCAATGGACAACACCTTGTAGAACTGGTAATGGTAACAGGCACTGGTGTGGTACAAGACACTTTATTTAAAATGTTTACTTACGGTAGATGTGAGTGACACTTGAAAATACTGAAAGTGAACTTTCTGCCTCTCCTTTGTAAAAAAGAGCAGAAGACGATCAGTTAAAGCCAAGACGTAGTCTGCTGATGGGAGTCCCGTCTCTTCATTTGTCATTATATTCCAGTTTTCAGCACTGCTTGTAATCAGAGTGGAGTTGACGTTTTAATGTGATTTGATTTTTTTTTTGTTAATGTCGTCAATTAGGGATTCATGGTGAAGGATCAACATTCTCCACGCTGTTTGGCCTCTTCATGTGGGATATTATTTTTATGGGTGGCATTGAAGATGTTTTTAGAAACGCATATCAGGTATATTTGTATTAAAAATATTTTTTTGAATATTTTTTATTAAGAAATGATAAAATTTTATATTAAAGTAATGCATTTAAACTTTTTTTGCGTTTACTAATACAGTACCTCATAATATACAATGTGTTTGCCTCTTTTAATTTTGAACTCTGCAAATATGTTTTACTTCTGCATACTAGAAATACATTATAAAAATAAATAGTTTTTCCTTCTCACATAGGTTTGCCCCTTGGATTTGCACACAGACAGTTTCTATGAGAACAGGAAGACGCCAATAAAAGAGCGGCTAGATCTGCTGCAGGAGGCCAGTGTGGAGACCCTACAGATGCTCGTGGCAGAGACCTGGAACTCCCAGCATGGGAAAATAAACCCACTGGTCAACTGGGAACGCTTTGTATCCCTTGAGCAAGCACAGGTTTGTTAAAAGCCATTTAAGGGAAGGCGTGGGTTGGATTAATGTCAGGGATTCATCACAGAAGTTCATTTAAATGTCTGTCTACTCATTTTACTGAAAGGTTTAAATTGCTGTTTGAAATGAAACGACCGCCTGTACTTTTTGTTGTGCTTTTCTATAGCACACTTAACTCTAAAGCACTGTGCATATACTGAGTTTTGGTAAGACTGGCTACATATACCAGCAGTGTTTAATAGCTGGAGACTCGCTCAAGGTGAGGATTAAATGGACAGTGTTTCCATTTATAGTACAACACTTCAGCAAATAAACTCCACTATGGGTAACCACTTAATTTGTTATAATTGCAGTGCACACCTTCACTAAAATTTTAGATTGTACAGTCTGTTTACTTTTTTGCAGTATAATGTATACCACTGGGGCATCCAAAAGTTGCTTTTAAAGATGCAAACTGTCAACTGATAACATTTTAAAAGCAAAGTTTGGCACGATTAGGTTAAACAAACAAGACAGGCCTCTTGACCAATGAATGACGGGGGGAGGCGGGTCTTCAATTCAACAGCTCAAATTCACTTGAAAGTGCTTTACTTTTGTGCACTACTCTTACTTTTCAAAAGTATTTAAGAATATTTTGGCAAAAAACTTACTTGTATTTTGGACATGGGAGCATATGACTGGATAAGTGACATGAGGATTATGTAACACAAGTTTTTATTTCAGTTTATTTTTGTATAGTGCTCATCCCTGGGTACAGATACAAAGCAATGCGACATGGTCTCCTGTAAAGTGCAAATTCAGACTTTACAAACGACTAATTACATAACGAGTACCTAGAGGTGTTTATTTCATGGATGTGTTAATAACGTTTAGTTGTTTGCTGCTGTTTGGCATTGGCCTCTGATGGTCCCAACACCCATTGCATGAGAATCATTATCTCTGTTATCCATTGAAAACCATTAGATTTTTTAACAGCTAAAAAAATTAATCATATTTGGGTGGAGTATTGCTTTAAAATTTAGAAGTTCAATTGGTTTTTCAGTACTTGGTTTACTTGGTGACATAATGCCTGTTTTGACTTTCACACCCCTTCTTTTCCAGAGTTTAGCTGCTTGCCTTGGAGGAGTCTTCCTAAGTGGGATGGTCAGAAGATTTTGCAAGGACTACAGGCACTGCAGAGGGGGGCTTCCTGACTTGGTTGTGTGGGAAACACAAACCCTGAAGTACAAAGTGAGTTCCTCTTTGCGGACAGAACTCTCATAAAGGCCCAGCACGTTATGACAGTTGAAGGATACAATGTGTGTGCTAGGAAATTATATTCAGGGTAAATCCATTTTCAACACTGAACTAAAAATATGAATTATTGTTCTCTAAAATGTTACATCAGATTAATTTGGAATTATAAATGAGTTCAAGTAGTATTTCTCATGGACTACGAGTGTCCATTTTTGAGACAAAATGCTCTAATGCTGTAGCCACTGGTAATTTGATCTTCTAAGTGCACATTTAGGTTTTGGTATTAATGCTATAAAAGTAAAACAAAACCTTAATCCATTGATAATCCATTGATAATCCATTAACTTTCAAAGCTGACCTCTTATTCTGAGACTTGCATTGTGTTTTTCCTCTGCTGTGGCACATTTTCATTACTTTGTTACCTTGTCATTAGTTTTGTGTCAGACTTGGGTGGTCACTAATACTTTAAGCTGCAAGGTGCCAGATTCGTGCATTATAAATACGAAACCTTTTTTTTTTTTATCAATTTAATTAAACGTCCTGTCATCTGGTAGGTCACTTGTTTGCTGGATGTGTAGTTTAGGCCAACAACAAGGTTTGTTTAATGTTAAGGCTAGTAGCTTGTGTGCCTTGCGGTGCACTGCATCATCTTGATTTGGCCCATCATTCTGCACGTGTTCACTTTGCACCCAAGGTGTGCGTTATGGTTAAGGACTGACATTAAATTTTATACTACAGTTGCACTTTTGTCATTACCCATAACTGGCAGTGTGCAGAGAATTCACTTGTGTACTTATTGTCATGCAAACGTATCCATGTGAGGCCTGCGGGGCAGTTGGTGCCCATTCTGGCAGCCCTGGGTTGGTGATAATGTGTGATTGTGCCTTGTGCTAGACTGGCAATCCTGTTCATTCAGTTAAAACCAGAGGGCCAAATGCAAACATTAGGGTATGCCATTGTATCCAACCTGAACAGCCTTAGCTCCCTGGGAATGACTTCTTTTGTGATTGTGGCATGTTACATAACCTAAATTTATATAGATATAATATAAAAAGGTGATACCCCTCCCTTAGTGATACGACAGTGAGAAATAACTTAGCTTTCTTTAACTCTTTGAGGGCTGAATATTTTTTGCAGGCAAGTCTGTTTTCTGAAAAGCACACAAAGCAAACCTTTCCCATGTAAATCAACGTAAAACGTCTGTTGCTGGGCTGCTGTCGATGCCTGTTCAGTGTCTCTGGTGGCTGTGTAGGGGCAGCTCAATGGCTGGTAGGAATGCTTGGAGGGTTGGCTGCCTGGCCTGTCTTCTGGTTTGTACCTCTTGTTATCGTAAGTGGTGGTCCTCCCAGGTGAACGTTGCTGTAGGCACATCAGCTACGTAAGCGTGTTCAGCACCATGATCAGCTGAAGCCAGTACCTCACTTTCGTTTTCAATCTCTATCATTAGATCACTTGCATCAAAATAAGAGTCCGATTCAGCGATAATACGCAAAATGTCGTCCAAGGAGTATTTTGCTTTATATATTCGCCTTGGTCTCTCACCAGATGCCGATGCCATTTTAGAGATTATTTGCTCTTCGCTACTCAAGCATGCACAGGTAGTTGAGGTCAAATCAACAAAGCTAACTTTCCTTCTAGCAAAGAGAGTTGAACTAAAACATAATGGCGAGTTTTGTCACTGTTTACGGCTGATTACCGTCCACTACCTCTGAATTTCAACAAAAGTTGACATCTGCCCTGAAAGAGTTAATGATGGCTTACGCTGCATAACAGACGAAAGAAGCCAATGGCAAGACCCCAGTTCGGGAGTTGGGGTTTGATGTGTAGAGTCTGCTGTTTTTGCCGTTACAGTGGAAGGATTTTCAGGATCGAATGACGTTATCACCCATCCGTCCGTCAGCCTCAAAGGTGTGCCAGGCATTGTTCCAAGGCTTTGTACTCTTTCTCCATGTGCAGGCCCCCACTTAGGTGAATCATGCCATTGCAAACAAGGCAAAAGAGGATACAGTATCATGCTGACTTTGACACACAAAAATCTACTCATATATATATATATAATCCTAAGCCTAAAAGTGCAACGATTTTATGTGACGTTTTTATGTCACTCTTTTGTCACGCTTTAAATCAGGCTTATTTTAAAATCTACATATATATGTTTGGTATCATTCTTTTCAGAATTTATCGAACATTAATGTAATGTTGTTAGATTTTCAGATTTTTATTCAGTTTTTAAATTATAAACTAAAATATCAAGAAAGTCGTGGGGCGGACTAGCAGGCCACAACTGGGGGTTGGGTGCCAAAGGCGCCAGGGGAGCTTGTATCATAATTTTAAATACAATCGCTTTCTTTAACGGAGCAGCTCAGCTGCGGTACGGATGGGGGCCCAGCACCCGCCCCCGGGTTTGGCAAGCAAAGTGAGCAATGGACAGAGCCTCCTAGAAGTATATAATGGTCATCAGTCTGACTGCCCGTTTCCCAGTTGTCTTTATCAGTCTTGTCTTAATGCTTGCCAAGCAGTTCTTTTATGGTGAACCCCTGTGCTAAATCTGGCTCTGTGTCAACTGTGTATGTGAGTAGAAAAAGGCAGATTTTTAAGTTAAATTTGCTCAGTGACATATTAAACTTATACACGTATTACAGCCATCAAGAAAATACATACTGTCAATTCCTCAACAAGTTTTTTTTAGTTGAATAAGATCTCCAGGTCTTTGTTACAGTCTTCTGTGTAAAAGACGACCGTCCTAATTGTGTATTTTCTGTTTGTAGTTAGTTGAAGTCAAGGGGCCCAATGATCGACTGTCACACAAGCAGATGATCTGGCTGGATGAGCTGCATAAACTGGGAGCACAAGTGGAGGTGTGCCATGTTACTGCTATTGGAGCAAGGAGTCTACGTGTAAGCTAAGGACTGTAAGCCTCTTCCATTCATGTGATTTTTATATAATAAATTATGAAATTAATTCTATTTGGTGGACCCTGATCTGTTTACACAGAGAGAAACCAGGGGACTTCTGGGTGGTGACAGACATAACAGAGGCGCCTCAAAGCAGTGGCTTGGACTTGAGGTCTGGCCAGGGCCAAGTGTTAGTTGTAGTCTGCCATCTTAAATTAAATGGTTTTCTTTTCCCAAAATTCCTGTCAATTCTCCCACCCACTTCAGTCCTGGGGGTCCCCCTGTCGCTGCAGGTGTTTGTTCCTGCCAGTTTCACAATTGGTGAGTCATTTTTACCTTTAATTGATCTCTTTATTCAATTTCCTGTCCTTTTTACTTCATCTTACTTTGCCATTAGAAAAGAGAACTAGCATTAGATAAGAAACATTTGTAATTTTTGCCATATCTTTGGATATTTAACTGTCATTTTGCTTTTAATTCATTTTTTTCGGTAGTGTCTGTTGTCTCAATTGTTTAACCAAATATTGACAAGCCCAACGGGCTGCAGGGTCCGCAGTGACACTGACTGCTAAAGGGTAGCTACATCCAGTAACTAATATCATAACCAGAAAATAAAAGTAGAACAACACAGTAAAAAGTCCAAAATAAACAGAAGTTTAGCAGAACCAGTTTGTAATTTCTGGATTGATGCAAAACCAAGCTGGGAAATGACTGCTGTGTTAATTGGCTCAATTAAGAAGACAGGAGTGCGCTAGAGGACCCTTTTGTAGTCTCTTAAGGATTGAGACGACTCGATTGTAGTGTAATATTTTTAAAGCAGACGACCCAGACTCCTGATGGACAAGTGTCTTAACCGCTCAACTATGCTGTAAATCACAGAATGCAAAGAAATGAGGCTTCACGTAAAAGAATAAAGCATGCAACTCAAACAAAGGCAAAGTGGGGCAAGAGGTGTGGATTATTATTGCTGAAAATTAAGTTTTTATTTAGTATTACATTACCAGTTAACAGTTTTGTTTCAAATTGTGCCATTTTAATAACACAGCCTTAATACAGAAAGAGTGCATTAAAAAAAAAAAACTAATAGGAAAATAAGGTCGATTCCAAGTGAAGTATATATTCCAAAGGCAAACGGTGGCAGATTTCTTTGATAAAGGTAGGCAGCTGTGTTCTCGAGGGCTTGAGTGGCCGCTCAGTAGTGGCAGTTTGTTGGACCCCCATCATGGACGCCACTCCTTTTCTTTGTTTATTTGTACCAGTGACCCTGCCAGGGATCATTCACACCTTTTCCAGAATATCAACACGGCTTTGTTTTTGAGATCTCAGGACTTTAACCAATGAGTGGACAGGGCAGTGGTTTCAACAAATTAAACCTTTATAATTTACACCAAGGCCTGTCAAGAAAAATGACCTGCTTTATGTAGACCTCTCGGTTGGGGGAACTGTCAAGACGCATCAATTAAAGCCGTGATCTCAAAATGGCAAGACTGACTGTGCTAATACAGGGTGGTGCAGGGAGACGGGAAATTCTGGAACTGGGTGTTGGCAACCCTGGGGTGTCGGCAGTTGTTTAGAACCCTCTGCCGTTAGTTATAATGGAGCAGTGGAGTGGTGCGCAACAAGCGTTCACTGAGAAAGCCTTGTATAAGAATGGCGATATTGTGACCGCTGCGCAAAGGGAATTTCAGTGTCATTACCAGTTAGGACGTCATGATCGTGTCCCGTCTGCTCATGCGATTACAACATGGGTGTGTAATTTTGAAGAAACGAGTTCAGCCTTAAAGAGGAAGTCCACACTTCACATACTTCCCGACAATTGATGGCAGCTATTCGACGATTGTTTAGAAGGCGCGTCATTCATGCAACAGTGACAATCTCACTGTTTGTGAGGACATCTTAAAAGCCAAGTGTACCCATTTCATCATTAAATGTATTTTGTAACATCTTTATTTGTGCACTGAACGTCAATTGAAAATTTCCTGTTTCCCTGCGCCACCCTGTATTAAGTCCAAATGAAGAACTCAAGTAACCTGTCCTGGGACTGAAGTCCACAGAAGCCTTGGGACAGTTGTACCCAACCTTATTGAGAAACTACCAGGAACAAGAATTATAAAAATAAAAAGAGCAGTACTTAAGCCCTCATCCATTTAATGACTGGTTTTGCAAAGGTAACGCAAACTTCTTTTTTTTCAGAAATGTTACAAATATATACTTTTTCAAAATATCTTTAGGACATGAAACCTTTTACGATTTTAAAAATATATACAATCTGAAAACAGTGTCAAAATTCCATTTTTAAAGCGGTAGTATTGTACCATATCAGCAAATAAGGAAAACCTCATATAAATATCTAGTATCCCTTTATCACAAACCCCGCTGGGCAATGCAAGTGAATCCAAAACTTCAATCACACAATAAATCTTGCTTAAATAATGTCTAAATGACCACTACTGATAGTACCAAACTATGGAACTATAAAAATATACATCTTTGTCAACTTCTAGGTTGTAATAAGGGTTAATCAAATGATCACAATTTACAAATATGTGCAATTTAGAATTTATACCAACCGTTTAATTGAAAACTCCACACAAGGATTTCCGAAGCCCCTTCATCAGCTGCTCCACCAGACTAATCCTGCCAGACCCCAGGTGGTGGGAAGTGTTAGTAAGTTTAGTATTTTTAGACTCTACTGTACCTCTCTGCTGCTGCTGGGACTGGTGGCCCTCTTCTTCTTCAAGTGTTAAAGCCAGGCATGAGCTCTCCACAGATGCTCGTCTGTCTTTGTTGTACGCCAAGGGCGATTTGCCAGCTCAGTGTACTGTACAGCTGCCAGGGCAAGTCGGCTCCACTACTGGCACCCCAATTTGGTGCCAACAATTTTTCTCTTTACGTGATAGTGCTGTTTAATTAGCGGACTTATTTTTCTTTCTAATTTCATATTCCAAAAAAGTGCGGTAGTGTGTTTACATTTAGAAGAAAGAAATATTTGCATTTCTGCCATATCATTAAATGCTTAACTCTGTTTTGTCATTTTCATAGAATTTTGCTTTTTTTTTTGTTCTTTTTCTGTGAGGTTTGTGCCCCTACCTGTACCCAAATACTGACTGGCAGACCAAACAACTCTGGCTGCTGAAGGGCAGGTGCTTCAGTGTTACCCACTTGGATGCTTTTTAGTCAGAGAGCTTAGAGAAGGACAAACTATTAAAAAGCCTTGCAAAAGAATTTGTATCCATCTACCACACACGAGTTTGCTTCATTTGGTAAAATGTTTGCCTAATAATTTCTGGAAAAAAAAAATTCACATAGAAACAGTGAAAGAGCAGCTTGCTTAATTACGAGGTGGGAGTCCACTTCAAATAAGATAGTGGCAGCCACTGGGCTGAACTTGTGTGTCACACAGGGCTTCAGAGCTGTGACAAGAACTGGCACCCTTGTGGTTGATAGTCCAGTCACTGCCTGCCCGTCTTGTGCCCCTGGTAACGCCCCACTGTCTATTTAATTGGGAACATTTGCACCTCGGTATGTTTTGTAGTCACCACATTGGTCAATCTGACTGTGCAATCCAGTAAATTCTGGACGCCGACACCTTACCTGAGTGGCTACAAACGGGACTTTCAAAACCTACGGTTTGGTGGGCTGCGACTTGGGACTGTAAGTATATGTAATCTTAACGGTGTTAGAATGTCAGAGCAACTCAATGAAAGTGGAGAGAGAGTTTAAACACAGGGCCAAACAAACCCCTTTGCTGTTACATGTCCGACAAGGAGACCATCGTAGAGGAGGGTGTAGCCCACTGTGTGCCTCTCCTAAAATCTGCACAGCACATTAGGCTGCTGTTCACCAACACTCCACCGTGAGCGCTTCTGTAAGAGTAAAGCTACGTCTCGTCAGTCACACACACACACACACACACGTCAGGGCCTCACAAGACCACTGGGCTGTCCCAACTGTATCACTGGACTTATAAACACACAGAGGCGATTACTTCTGCCAGAAATAAACCTTCAACACCCCAAAATTCCAAAGGCCTGCATCTGGTGCACAAGAAAAGAGCTTCTCTAATCAGCCGTCTTCATATATTTGTGGAGAACAACACAACCTGAATAAGGGTCTGCTTATTTGTTTAAATTGCTTTTCTTACTGAGGCAGTATGCCTTACGTTTTTTTAAATTCGTGATGAAGCCCCCCTGCTGGAGCACTAGATGTGGTCAGCAAGTCCTCCTCTATGTCTTATTACACATCACGACTGCGCTGCTTTTCACCGTTTCCTCCAAGCGCTTATCAAGCGTTAGACTTGCCTATCAAACACAAGTTTCACCATTTGATAACCAAGCTGGTTTGAACTTCGGCTGTTGATACAACTACCAGAAATCAAAACACGTTTATCAAGGAAAATCATCCATTCACACTTTGGTAAATAGTGACAGTTCTAGTAAGCTGTTAAAATCATTTGATATATATGACAAATTATAACCAAAATAAAAACAAAGCGCGCCAGAGCTGCACAGCAGCGTCAGGTCGCATCTCTCCCAAGCACCAGGCGGAAGAGTCAGTGCACTTAAAGGCAACACCCTTAACAAGTCCAGGAGCGGGAGTCACTGGTGGCGTCAACAAGTCTCAGCCGTCACTCTCCGTTCCATGCAGGCAGATGCCCGCGACTTTAACGTCGGCACTTGCCGTTATGGCACATCATGCGACACGTGAACAGCAGTTCGAGAGCCGGGTGTGTGACGCCGCACTCCGCTCGCTGCATTTACAACAAACTTCTCTATTTGTGTCTGCGCGGATTCCATATGTCAACCGAGTGGCCAAATTTGCGATACGTACAGTAGAACGAGCGAGCCCTTAAAGTCGGTACAACTACAAAAATATTTTATGTCCGTAAGAAAAGCAATCTTGGCAGCAGAGTATTACCTGAAAAATTGTGCGATTCAAGCCGATTTTTTTTTTTTTTTTTTAAAGAATTTTGTGCAAAATATGTAACCAGTACAGCCCGCTGCCCCCCCCCCCCCCCCCAAAGGTTGTAGCCATTCCACTTCTCGCCAACCCCACTGCCAAGTGCACAGGGCTCTGCCCACCGCGCGACTCACATTGCCTCACTGGCCAGAGTTTCTGTGGAGATCCAAATTTTGGTCCCGCCTAAAAATTTACTGAGTGGAGTTCCAAGAATGCTGCGTTTGCAGAGATTCCCAACAGGAGAAAACGGGAATGATGAGGTCAAGTATTCAGGCATCGGAGAAGAGTCACTCAAGTTGCTTGCCCTGAAGAACATCCTGCTCTGGTGAGCTTCAGGAGTGCCCGCCGACAGAGAGCCCACTCCTTTGTACTGCCGCAAGCGCTGCTGCAGCATTTCAATCTCGTCTGCCAACACGGACATTTTGTGGAAGGCAGTGACGGGACCCCCCCATGTTGATCTGTACTTCAGGGACCCAGCGTAGGAAATACAGTTTCCAAAGTTTGATGTGGGATGGGAGAAGCTGTGGGAGCAGAAGCCCTTGCAGATCGGCGGGCTTAGAGAACCACTCGCAGAAGAACTGCTCTGATGGGCTGTCTGGGTAATCTCTCACGTGCGAGAAGTCCGCTTTCAGGCGGAGGACCAGAGAGTTTCTCCTTGGCATAAACTCTGGCTCGCTGAGCAAACCGTTCTTCAGTGATGATGTTCCTCGAAGAGTGCAACTGTAGTTTTTCTGAGGAAGGGAGAAGAAGTCAGCATTATTTAACAAGCAGAGGGGCGAGAACACGAGCTACCTCAATATGAGCACAAAACAAACTGCTCTCAATTGTAACGTTACATAAATCAAAGGCACAGGGACGGACGTTCAAGCAACATGATCTACAAGGCAGGCGCCAGTCCATCACAGAGCCCCCACACAGGTTAACTGTCCCCTCGAATTGGCATAATATGCACGTCTTTGGGGATCTGGGAGGAAAAACCACAGAGGCATCAGCATGATGGGCGTCTGTTATTTCATGCATTTCTAATAATGTCAGGGTCTACAAAGAAAGCATTTTATATTCACCTACCCATAGGGCTTTAGTGTGGAAACAGCGGCATGCAAATGTTTGGGCCCCCTTGCTTAAAATGTCTTAATGTGAATAGTTAAGTGAGCAGAAGATGAACTGATCACCAAAAAGCAAAGTCAAAGATAACATATTTCTTTAATATTTTTAGCACAATTATATTTTTACTTCCATCATTCACAGGTACAAAATACCAAAAAAATGAAAAGGGCCTGAAGCAAATGTTTGGGCCCCCCGACATGGTCAGTAAGACCCCCTTTGGCGAGTATCACCGCTTGTAAACGCTTTTTGTAGCCAGCTAAGAGTCTTTCAAATCTTACTTGGGGTATTTTCGCCCATTCGTCCTTTACAAAAGGCTTCTAGCTCTGCATGATTCTTGGGCCATCTTAAATGAACTGCTCCATCCACAGATTTTCAATGATGTTTAAGTCGGTGGCTGTGAAGGTGAGGGCAAAACCGTCAGCTTGTGCCTCTTGAGGTATTCCACTGCAGATTTTCAGGTGTGTTTCAGCTCATGATGTTGTTCCTCTTTTTAACTTCAACTTTTTTACAGATGATGTGATGTTTGCTTCCGGAACTTGCTGGTATTTATTTGAACCCATTCTTTCCTCTACCAATGACATGTTCCCTGTGCCACTCTGTGCAACACAAGCCCAAATCTGATTGATTCACTGCCATGCTTAATAGTTGCAGACATGTTCTTTTCCTGGCATTCTGCACCTTTTTTCCACAAACATCCATTTGCACATTGTAGCCAAAAAGTTCTATTTTGACTTCATTTCCAGAATGCATCAGGGCTGTTTAGATGTTCATTTGCAAACTTCAGGTGCTGAATTTTGTGGCGAGGACACAGGAAAGGTTTTCTTCTGCTGACTCTACCATGAAGGTTATATTTGTTCAGGTGTCACTGCACAGTAGAACATGGCACCACTGCTCCAGAGTCTGCTAAGTCTTCCTGAAGGTCCTTTGTAGTCAAACATGGTTTTTATTTGCCTTTCTAGCAATCCATTGAGCAGTTCTTTCAGAAAGTTTTCTTAGTGTTCCAGGCCTCAACTTGACCTCCACCATTCCTGTTAACTGCCATTTCTTAATAACATAACAAACTGAGGAAACAGCAACCTGAAAACACTTTGCTATCTTCTTGTCGCCTTCTCCTGCTTTGTGAGCCTCAATTCTTTTATTTTTCAGAGTTCTAGGCGGCTGCTTAGAGGAGCCCATGGCTACTGATAGTTGGGAGAAGGTTTGAGGAGTCTGAGAATTTATACATCTTTGCAGTTTGCATCACCTGGGGTTTCCTAACGATGATTGTGAACAAGCCATAGGCTTACAGAGCTCATGAAGGTCTGAGACCACCTTGGGAAAAGTTATATGAGACCTCAAATATCTTGGGGTGCCCAAACCTTTGTATGGTGGTCCTCTACTGTTTTCACTGTATAATTGTACCAAACAAAAGCAATACACTAAACTTTTATAAATGTGTCATCTTTGACTGTATGCTTTTTGGTGATCAGGTTACCTTCTGCTCACTTCAGTATTCAGTCACAGACAACGTTTTCACACCACTGTAACACATGGAAAGGAAAATTGGGGCACTTGTTTACAAAGACAGCGACATGACTCGGACTTCACTAACGCAGCCCCCTGGACCCTGTAAAGCTGCAGCGCCACCTGGCTTTACTACAATGCAGTGCTGCACCCCAAAAAAATAAAAAGGCAGAGGAGCCGAGTACTGAGCAAAGGGCAGAAGCGGGCAGCGTCGTCTGTTCACTTACCTTTGTTCTTTTAAACGACTTTACGGCTCCATTTTGCACACAGCTCGCACTTTTGCCAACATACAGTGGGTTATTAAAGAGAGCCTGGTCTTTCTCGGAGAACTGCTGAGACCAATCCCAGACCGGAGGAAACCGTAAAGGCTTTTCATCTCCACAGCTGATACTCCTGCTTTTTACAAACTCCTGTAAAAGAAAACAGGTGTACAGGATTAGTTGTATTGTACTGCAGTGTGGTGCAGTGGTTAAGGCTTTGGACCTCAAACACTGAGGCTGTGGGTTCAAATCCCACTACTGACACCACTGTGTGACTCTGAGTGAGTCACCTGACCTGCCTGGGCTCCAAGTGGAAAACCAACAGAAATGTCAGCAGCTGTATTATAAATGGTGTAAGGCGCCTTGGAGAAAGACGTCAGCCAAATAAATAAATGTAAATGTACTGCGTTATGAGAACATCTACAGCGCTACAGCAGGAGGGACTTCATAGAAGAGTGAGCGAGCGAGTGAGTTGTGTTACACGGAGAGCACATCTGGAATCTCGACGCATGTCTGGATTGTGCAAGCTGAACAGTTGCAAAAAGTCCCCTAAAGGACCTCAGCGGAAAACATTCAAAGTTAATTCAATATACACCCCCACAGCAAGGGGGGTCTCTGCTGAGGGAATGATGGGGGGGGGGCTCTGATATTCATTTTTTGACAATTTTGATGTTCTGTTATAAATACCCAGTGCTTTAAGGGATGAGCCAGATGAGGAATAAGAAACAAACAAACAAGCCTTACCCTGCAGTGTTCATCCTGCTGCTGGGGACAATTGAAGAGAAACGTGCTGAAGATCGAGAGCCACAAGCTGTCACCCAAAACTGTCAGGAAGGTCTCAGTGAACTCAAAGGCAGCAGGATACTGGACAAGCAGCTGCCAGACACAGTCCAGAAAGAGCAGGAACAAGGGGGACTGCAGGAGAAGACCACAACAGAATCCCGTCAGTGTCAGGGCCCCCTTCAGTGGGTGTGGACATGTGCAGGGTGCAAAGAATGGCAGGGGAATCAGGCCAGGCCTGCTGGAAACTTAGTGAAATGAACTGACCAAGCAGGGGAACGTCAAGCTGCAGTGGGACTCGGACATTCAGAAATGAAGTGTGGACACATCTCTCCATTCACACAATGTAATAAGCATAAGTTTAATATGTCAATGTGCTCTGTGCAAATATATCTTGTAAATCTGTCATTGTATACTCATATGCACAGTTGACACAGAGCCACATTTAGCACAGGGGCTCACCATCTAGAACTGCTAGGCAAGCATTAACACAAGACAGATAAAAGATAACGGCGAAACGCGCAGTCAGACTGAGGACTGTTGGATACTATTTCTGTGTGTCAAAGTCAGTGTGAAACTGTATCTTCTTTGCCTTGTTTGGAATGGCATAATTCACCTAAGTGTGGGCCTGCACAAGAAGAAAGGGTATAAAGCCTTGGAACATTGCCTGGCGCACCTTTGAAGCTGACGGACGGATGGGAGATAACGTCATCCGGTCCTGAAAATCCTTCCACTGCAATGGTGGAAATGGCAGAATCTACACATCAGGCCCCCACTCCCAAACTGGGTTCTTGCCATTGGCTTCCTTCGTATGTTATGTCACGTAAGCCATTATTAAAGAAAGTCAAGTTATTTCTCCTATGTGATTTCTTACTGCCATATCACTAAGGGAGGGGTATCGCCATTTTAATTTCATATCTATATAGAAATGGGTTATGACACACGCTGTAATCACAAAAGAACTTATTCCCAGGGAGCTAGCGCCCCCTGCTGGATACACACACACAGGGAGACCTCAGCATCACAGGAAGGACCAAAGCAGCCTTACAACTTTACTGAGCCCCCTCCCACCCTGGTTTATCAGAAGAGTCTTGACAAACGACAAAATCAGAGGCAATGCTGACCACCATAACAAATATATCAAGACATCATGCACTGAGATTAATTATTTATTTATTTATCTAGCACTTTAAAAATGATACGGTGTTTAATACTTCATTGCAGTAATTCAGAATAGAGGTTGGGGTGCATACACTGATACAGCACACCCACCACATGACGAACCTCCTCAGGATCCCAAATTAGGACCCGAGTGCAGCCAAGCAACGCGTGACACCTCGGCACCACACCAGTTTGAATGTAGTGGAACACTGGGAGGATTCTTACAGCGGCTGGAGTACCAATCGCACCACCCACCCACACATATATATACACATTATATATATATATATATATATATATATATACACACATGATATATATTATATATATATCGAGACCATACATACACATATACACATACATATACACACATATACATATATATATATATATATATATATATTGTGGCAAGCGGCCGGGGGTGGTACCCAGGACACCCAGAAGGACCGGAGGAGGGCTTACGCCTCCTCCAGACCATGAGGGGGCGACCGCCCTGGTGGCTTTGGGGACCACGGGAACAGAGCTTAGGGGCCCGTGGTCACCGCCAGAGGGCGCCCCGATGCCTGTGGAGCCCTGGCCCTCAGCACTTCCACCACACCCTGAAGTGCTGGGGGGAAGAAGACCAGGGACACCCAGAGTGCTTCCAGGTGCGCAGCCAGTACTAACGCCACACCAGGAAGGGCCGGCGGAAGCTAATCAGGAAGCACCTGGAGCACGTCCGGGTGATCATAAAAGGGGCCGCCACCTTCCATTCAATGGCTGGAGTCGTGAGCAGAGAAGGACGGAGCAAGAGGAGGACAGCAGTGGACGTGGACCTGAGGAAAAGGCATTGTGGAAGAAGGCCTGGGCTTTGGGGTGAAGTGGGTTGTGTGTGCTTCATTTGGATAAATAGTCTTGTAAATAAACGTGTTGTGGTGCTTTAAACAATGTCTGCCCGTCTGTGTCCGGGTTGTTCCCCACTATCTATCTATCTATCTATATTATATATATATATATTCATAGCATTCGTAGTCTGAAACACAATCTGATTGTATGGGTGGTTACCTACCAGGTAACGCATGTGGTTGGTCTGCAAGTCGGCAAACATCTGCCACGGGGCCTTCTCAGTTGTGAGAAGCAGATCATAGAATGTTGCATAGTTTACTGTCAAATAATGCAAAGAGTACGCGACACGTGTTTCACCCTCATCTGGGCTCATCAGGCGTACACACTCACTGCACCTCTCTCGGGGATTGAACCTCGGATGTCAGCGTCAGAGGTGAAGCCCCTTTATGTTGCGCCACGGTGTGTGGTTCATTTATTTGACAGCCTGGAGATCGATACACACACACACACACACAAATTGAAAGATGAATTTGACAACTGATATACTTTAGTAAGAAAAAATAGTTTAAAAAATACCATTTAGCATTGAAATCTTTTATATGGCCATCATTTGCAGTAATTTAGATTTGGAAATATGAGAAATTTGCTTTCACTTGTACCCTTAAAAAAAGAGTTCATTTGTAAAAGTACACACACAACATTCACACACACACACAATTTAAACTTCAGCTGCCAAAACAGGTCAATAAAGCAAAGGTGGCATAAGTTAAAACCAAAAAAATGAGTGCATCTGCCATCTCACCTCCTCCTTGTCCGACTTCTTCAAGTGGTTACATCTATCAAGAAACCTGTATCCAGCCATCACCCACTCCTTCTGTAAGAGGCTCTGAAAGCCTGCAATACTCCGGAAGTGGGGGTCCAGCATCACTTGGATGAGAGAAGAGATCAGACAGGACAGGTCCCGGTCTTCTTCCTCTGTGAAAAAGCAAGACGTAGTTTAGATGTGCAGATGTGTGCACCCATTAACTGTCAAGGCTGCATGTCCGCCGTGGCCCTCTAGATGTTGCTGTGGATTCAGCAGTTGGGAATGAGGAGCTGTGATGTGTCCGAGACGCCTGCTTAGCTTGGGGGGACTGCAGTCGAACTGCCAAGTGCCTCTACACAGACACAGAGTGAAAGCTGACAAGAGGAGCACACGTAATGGCACTCGTCATGAAATATTTGGGACAAAATGGAAAAGAAAAAAGTGAAGGAATGGAAAGGGCAAATCTGCTCCAGTCCACAAATCATGAGATGATATTCTTGATAAATTACAAATATTCATCTGGCGTGCCAGAATGAAAGCTCTAACGAGGCCCACAATTAAATAGTGATAGTGTGTTCCATCACTGGCAAGGATCGATGTCTAGTAAAGTCACTGGTGTAGACTGTCTGTGGCCTTGTGACTCTCATGTAGCGTCTGTCAGTGTGAACACTCGACTACAACTCTTTACAAGCAGAGCAGAATATTTCCAGATTGCAACACGATGCCCAGGTCACAGTGAGAGTCCCCAACTTTGTGTTTTATAGTATGAACTTGTTAACTTCACAAAGTCTGATGAGTAGGAGATCTGCAATATCAAGACCATTAGAACCATACACTTAGCTACACCTAGCAGGCTTGTGTGTGTGAAGACCTTACAAAGACCAGCTGTTAAAGAACAGAACTTGAAACACGGTGGACGCCTGCAGAAAGCCCCCAATAATATACAGTGAAGCCCTGCTGTATGGGACAGATTTACACGTACAACTGGGTCTCACCTTGAAGAATAACCGAAACCCGCTTGCCCTCCAGCATGTACACCAGCTCGGCTGCATGTTTCAAGCAACACCTGGAATGCAAAAAGAACGTCCCGAGTGAAGTCAAGAGTTGTAGCAGATACCTCGGCATCGGCAGGTACAAACAAAGACCTGTTAAGGAATGACAACCGTTGGTTACTCCTGCCTCCAGCTCCCCCTCCAAAGTATCGGAACCCACAGTACCTGACATATTCCAGCCAACGGGAGTTCTCAATGGAAGACAGCCACCTCTCCTCTGACTCTTCGAAAGGATCTGAATCAAATACACAAAAGGCTGATCAGTCTTTAATTGTAAACCCCAAATTGGATATGCTAGGTGAGTCGCGACACTTTTACTCCATTTATGTTACTTTGACATGTACTTATTTGACTGACGTCTTTATCCAAGGCAACTTACGCCATTTATGATACAATTGGTTCCATTTCTTTTGGTTTTCCAAATGGAGCACATACTGTATTTTAAACCCAGCTCTCATACTGGAGGTCTGTGATGGTCCGGGTCGGCTCCATGCTTCCTGTTGTGCCCCCGAACTGCCGATAAGTCACAAACCGAGATGAGCCAAGCAAATGAGGACACACACACACATGCAGCAAGGGGTTGGCAGTGCTTTTATTACAAATCCATCAGACAAACACGCCAGTGTTTAAATAGTGCAGTGCATCCAATTCTTCTGCTACTTAAATAAATAAAGTATAAAGAACACATTCAGATGGAGATTTAAATATCCATATAAATACAGGGCTATTCAAAATGAAAGTGCAGATTTCAAAAATGTATTTCAAACAAACTGTTTAAGACAGAAACAAATTCCGCACATCACTGGATAGAGGCAAGTTCAAAGTCTGGTCCTTGAGGTTTGCATGTACTCAACATGAGCAAACATCCAAACGCTGGACCATTCCTTAGCACACACGAGTCAATAGGTCCCTAGTCACTGAATTCACAGCTTCCGCAATTCAATGTCGCAAATCTTCAAAATTAGCAGGCATAAGTGGAACAAACACTCTTTCTTTAATGTACCCCCATAGATAAAAATCGCAGGGGGTAAGGTCTGGAGACTTTGGGAGGCCATAGACGATGAGATGAGCAAGATCTTGTTGTCCACCTCACTTTGCAAATTGCAGCAGGCAAACTGATTTCTCTTGTGGTGTTGTCGATATTTTACTATAAACGAGAAACAGCGCTCTGCGGCATTCACTGGTACTTTTAGGTGGCGTGACAGATAGGGGGCGCTGATGTCCCCTTGAACCCTCAGATCAGACGCCAGACACCAGATAAAAGTCCAATAATTATTATTTATTATAATAATAGTGTGCACAAAGCACCTACACTCCACTATCCAATAATAAATCAATAATCACAATACAATAACAATAATCCTCCACACCTCCCAGCAGCTCAGTCACCCTTCCTCCCAACTCGGCTCACTGCTGGGATTTCCCATCGTCCTTTTAAAGTCCTTGACCCAGAAGTGCTTCTGATCCCTCAGTCCATGTGATTCTTAACACTTCCGGGTCAGCTGAAAACTCCTTTTCTTCATCCCGGAAGTACTTCATTTCTTCTGTCCCTGTGACTAGGACGTACTTCCGGGCTATAGTGCAAATATAAATCCTTTTGCCTCCCTGCAGCGTCCTCTGGTGGCCCCCATGGTATCCAGCAGGGCTGTGAAGGAAAACTCCAAGGTCCATGATGCCCTGCTGGAATTCGGGGGAACCTCCATGTTGCCGGGAAGGTTCCATCTGGCAGCCTGGGGGTATTGGCCGGGATGAACGGCTGGCCATATCCCACAGTGGGCTTTTAAACTTTGAACTTTCCTCTATCCAGTGATGTGCAGAATGTGTTTCTGTCTTAAACAGTTTGTTTGAAATAAAATTGAAATCTGCTCTTTCATTTTGAAAAGCCTGGTATATCCAATAAAAACGAGGATAAAATCACGTGGCTGGAATCTGCTCCATATAACCTTCACAGGCCCTGGTGCTTCATTTCAAAAACCAACGTCTCCTTTGCTTACCCCAATTGGGATTCTGCAGCCAGAGGAGACGTCCTCCCGACAGGCACAGCCAACCTTTCCTTTCTGGGTGCCATACTTAGCCGACCCTCTCCACCTCTCACTGCCACTCCTCGGCCTTACACGAGAGTGAGCATCGGGCCACTCCAGCCGTCCCAAAAATGCTGAGTTGCAGTGGCCCTCTTCAGCCCCCTCGAGCGTCAGTTCTATGTTCCTCCCAGGGGCTGTCCTCCTGGCTGCCTGCCTCCTTCCCTCTGCACACCGATGGCTGCCAATTTTGTGTCCCGAATCTGTGCAGGCTCAGGACGGGTGTGGGTGTGCGCATGACGGCACCACTCCAGGGTTGACTGTGGCGCTTGGCCGATCGCATACTAGCGTGCAAATATGCGAGTGGATCAGTCAGGTGCCTCATTCATACCACATAGTGGGCTGAGGGTCACATCTGCACCCAATTAAACCAATATAAGAGGAGCTTATACGGCAGAGAGGAAGAACAGAGAAATAAGAACAGAGGAGAGAAAAAGAAAAGGAAGAGGAAATGGAGGTTAAAGGAAAGAAGGATAGAGATGGCAGAGAATGAGGGAATGGAGGAGGGTGGCTGGGAGCGAACCTCGGTTAGAGGAGTCTGGGGCGCTCCTATTGAGTGATTTTGGGGAAGTAGGAGCGGCCTGTTAGCCGGTTGTCCCACAGACACCGAAGGACTGGTGGTGGGAGACGTGTGTGTGGCTCGGCACAGCGCCCCACGAATGCCACCAGACTGGCAATGGGGACCTGAGCCAGGTATTAAGAATTGACTGCACCTGTCAGAAGGACAGGTAGAAGCATCTGAGCAGGGTAAGCTGGGGAGACATCACATTTTAGAAGGACGCACCAGGGCTCGGGAGTTTTTAAAGGACTGTTTCATGCTGTGACTTTGATCCTCATTTTAATGGATTTGGATATTGGATATTTATTTGGCTGTGGTGGGTTGGCACCCTGCCCTGGATTGGTTCCTGCCTTGTGCCCTGTGTTGGCTGGGATTGGCTCCAGCAGGCCCCCGTGACCCTGTGTTCGGATTCAGCGGGTTGGGAAATGGATGGATGGATATTTATTTGGAGTATTTTAGCCTCCACATTCACTTTGGTTTTACTGGATTATCTGTTTAATGATTTGATGCATTGCACTTTTGAACAGTTTTTGCTTGGTTTTAATAAAAACACTTGACACTTTGTTTTGCACCTACCCCTTGCTGCACGTGTGGGTCCTCATTTGCCCGGCTCATCTCGGTTCAGGACTATCGGCAGTTCCAAGTTGAAGAGGCTCCCAGATGTAACAAAGGTGAGTGGAGCCGACCCAGACCGTCACGGCGTGTGGCTTGATGTGATTAACACCTTATATTAAGAGTGTCTTATTATATTAAGGTGCGCACAATTGTTGGGCAGCTTCATTAACTCTTTTAAGGGTTAATTATTTTTTTTCGTATTCTCCCAGGGCTGAATATTTTCCCAAAAAAACCCAGTTTTCTAAAAAGTAATGGTGTCACACATAAATGAACAGAAAATACTTATTTATGACAAATGTCACTCTGGTTTTTTTGTTCCAAGAGCCTCTCCAGTATGTAAATTCAAATACTTACTACATACCTGTTTGTCTCATCACTCATAAGCTGAAAGAGATTTTCTGGGAAAAAAAAAAAACAGCTACCTGTCTTTCGTTTTCGATTTCCAGCTCGTTTGCACTCAAATCAGAGTTAGTTAAGTCAAAGTCCGATCCACAGATAACACGCAAAAAAATAAATAAATAATGCACACAGAGCATACTGCTTTGCGCATTCTCTTCACTCTCTCGCCTGATGTCGACGCCATTCTAGACGGCGTTCACTCTAGGCCAGGGATAGGCAACGTCGGTCCTGGTGAGCCGCAGTATGTGCAGGTTTTTGTTCCAACCCAGTTCCTTAACGAGAACTCAATTATTGCTGATGAACCACATATTGCTTAAGTGACATTTTGATGCTTCATTTTAGTGGTCTCGCTTGTTAAGGTTCTCCAACCTTAATTGCTTATTTCAATCTTAAACTGCTGCATTCAGTGTTTTAATTGCTCCTTATTAACAATAAGATGTAAAAGACAAAGCAGCCAGCAGTTCTCCAGCTAGCTTTTTTCCAATTACATCTGTGTGTGTTCATCATTCACGGTTTGATTTAATAAAACACTTAATAGAAAAATGTGACAGACTGAAAATTATCTGTTTTAGGCTTCATATCATTTGGATGATATCCTTGGAAAGGAAAAAAATCTACGATATAAAAGCCTTACATTGCACAGACTAACAAGCCATAAAATTAAATAAGGTCTGAGATTGGCAATGATTGGTTTCTAATTAAGCAATTGGGTTGGAATGAAAACCTGTAGCCACTGCGGCTCACCAGGACCGACGTTGCCTACCCCTGCTCTAGGCTACTCATGCACACGCTAAAATTCGACATCAAGTCAACGAGTCTAACGGTCCTCCTACAGGTCTACCTGTAATGTAACAGTGAGTCATGTCGACATTTACAACTGATTATCGCCCTCTACCCCTCTGCTCTCAAACCCTACTCTTGACAAAAGTCGACATCCGCCCTAAAATGTGAAGTGTGAATTTCCCCTTGGGATTAATAAAGTATCTATCTATCTATCTATCTAAAACAGTTAACTAAGGTGAAAAAGGCCAAAAAAAGAAATGTATTTAACTGACACTGAACGTCAAAAACTGTAAAATGCGTTTTTAGATGGATGCCACACTCTGGAAATTGCTAAAGTATCCGAGATGTGACCAATGGTCAATCAAAGGTTTTTGTTGTGAATAGTCAGCAGGGTTACAAAGGGTCAAGAAGAAAAGGTGCAAATAAATGACAAAGACTGGAGAAGATTTTAACATGAAGCTACCAGGAACCCATTAGCCTCCAGCACCACCACAATCCAGAAATGCTGCCCACCTGGAGTGTCCAGAAGTACAAGGTGTCATGTGCTCCGAGACGTGGCTAAGGCAGAGAAGGCTGAAACACAACCACCGCCAAGTAAAGTTCACAAGTTAAGGCGTCAAGACTGGGCCATGAACTACACGATGACTGATTTTTCAAAGGTTTCATGGACAGATAGTCTTGAAGGACCAGACGGGTGGGCCCGCAGCTGGACCACTAATGGACACAGAACACCTGTTCTAGTCAGGTGCCAGCCTGTGCCCTTCATTGATGATAAAATAAGTTATTAAAATTGTATACTGGATATGATAAATTGTGCCTACTGTATGTCGTATCATCACACGGATCTTGCATATGCCATCATAAACTTTGTCCAGTTCATAGTTCATGGGAGCCCAACTGGAAAATTAAACTCCCATAGAAACACGACATTAAAGATAATCTCACCAATGACAGAAGCCTGTCGGAGCTTTGTAAACGCAGTCTGAATGTCTTGTATGCTGGGAAGGCTCTTGTCCAAGTCGCTCTTGTACACATCACTTCTGTTTGGATGACTTCTTGTAATGGCCGCACAAACCCTGCAACGAAAAGGCAAGAGAAATGACCGTCTGCTGCAATTCAGTATTGATATATCACAAAACTGCAAATTTAAAGCAGGCAAAAAAAATCAGAAGCCAGCAAGATGTGAAACAAGAAAGAAGGGCCTGCACCTTTGAGTAAGGTTTGTACAAGTGAGGCAACGCTGAGAAGTCTGCAGCAGTGAAAGGAACGCCCCACTCAACTGAGAGAGCCAGGAAGGGGGTCCGTGATGACTTCTTTAGACCACCGTGATCTAATATGACATGAAGATAGACAGCAACCTGTGAAGTCACTCACCTAAACATGACGAAGTCTGGACCGTATATTCCAAAGCATTGTACCCAGTTACGGAAACTGAATTTTCAGCTCTGAACACGTAAAATGTTTTCAGCTGCTTGCAACGCTAAACCGCAGATGTAAACGGCAAACACTCCACGCCATCAATGTTTGTGTTCACCCTCGGGGCAGTCACTTGTACTCTTCATTTTCCTGCATGCTTTATTGCATTATTACAGGCTGTGGAACCCGAGAAAGTCTCTTATCATCCAGGACAATGTAAAAAGATCAAATGCGGCAGAGACTGATTCTCTTCAGCATCCTTTAGTTCAGGGGTCCCCAACTCTGGTCCTGGAGGACCACAGTGGCTGTAAGTTATCATTCGAACCCTTTTTTTAATTAGCGACCCATTTTTGCTGCTAATGTTGAATCAGGCTGGCACTGGCACCCTCAACCCCAAAGAAGGCACTCGGAGTCCCAGGACAGGCAGCAGAATCAAGATTTATTGTATGGCGCACGCATACAGACTCATTTAAGATGGAAAGAGCGAGCAGCGATGGGCAGCTCTACATTTATTACAGTTCTTATCACACAAGTCATTATCCATCCTCATCTGACTCCTAACATTCCCCTGCTCTAGTTCTGTCCCTAAGTAATTCCACCATTTTTATCTTTCAGCTGAGGGGGAGTCAAACTTCTCTCTGTCCATCATGTCTGTCTGACAAGGCCTACCCTGAACTCCCTACTAGCTCGGCACTTGCTACTATTATTTACAGCCAAAGAGTTCACGTTTCCTCTACAAACGAGGGGCCCATCCTTTCCCAGCTCACCTGCACGTCTAACCTTTGGCTTATGAACTACTGGTGGTTTGTAGCTCATACAGAATCATAAAAAATATGTAGGCATACGTTTTTTTAATCCTGACTCTTACATCTTAATGCTTAGTAAAATATAGTATTTACTTTTCCTCATGTACTTATAATACTTTTGTAATATGTAGAGATTACCAATTTCAAGAATACATTTTTCTATACTAATTAAATTCTTTTGAATTAATATTAATTGACTTGTTTTTTTAAGATTTGTTCCTCTGCATTGCTTAATTTCTTTCCTTAAAAGGCACCCAAACAGAAATGAAATGTGAAGTGAGGGAACCAACAGAAGATCAGCGAAGTCAGAGCCTCAAACTCCAACCAGTTCCTTAATGAGGTGCTGAGTCTTGTCGTTAATTAAACTCGTTCTTTAATTCCATGGCTTGTTGCTGCTCTCGTGGTGCATTAGCAGACATTTCTGAAATTGTTGAATTTCTCTTTTATAAGAGCACTGATAAAATGGTTTGGGGACCTGAGCAGATCAACATTCCTGAGACCTTCATTTTTCTTTATATTCAGATATTGTATGATGGACACCAGTTGTTTTGGCTCATTTTTTATCTCATTATTTTTTGGCAGCTAATTAACGAAAAAGAAACAATTAAGGGGTCTAAGTCTTCAACAGCAAGTCAATTAAAATTAATTCAAAAGAAGTTAATTGGCAGTAAAATCAGGTCAATAATTCAGAAAAGGGTTAGAATGAAAATCTGCAGCCACTGGGGTCCTCCAGGACTGGAGTTGGGGACCCCTTTAGTTAATTCCAGTTCTATCCCTTCTCCTCCATCACTGAGTGTGTTTACAGAATATGGGCTTGAATAACTTGCTTATTCACACAAACCTGCTTTCTACAACGCCATGTAAACACGCATTCTGGTTAGAGACAGCAGATTATCTGCGAGTAATCCTGTCATGTGGCCATGTAAACCCTTAACCAGGTTAGACTGAAGGATTTTATAGTCTGCGCATGTCTGTTGCGGTCTGTTCACCTGTGTATGTGTTCGCTTCACACACATTTTCAGCAGCCACAAGATAAATTTCCTGAGGCAAATGTTTAGATGATTGCATTATTCCTTTTCCTAAAATAATCGCCTCAGTACTACAGAAATTGCTAACTTTGTGTTGAGCTGATCGTACAGTGCTGAACTTAGCAACACGATCTCGAGAGCAGTGACTTGTGTTACGTAGTCTAATTACTTTTCAATGTAATAAATAACTTAACACAATACTTATTTTATGGAAGTAAAAATACCTGCGTTATTATTATCCCAGCAGCACTGGGTCTAGGCCAATAAGCGCACATACTGGTATTGTGGTCCTTTACAGAGCTCACTAGCCAAGGAGAAAAGAGTGCGCTGCATGCAATCCAGTAGTAAAAATCTATAAATAAAATGACAGTTTAGTTTTAATCTAGCTATCTGCTATAGATATGTTGAGATTGTGTGATCGAGTGACTCAGCGGCCAGTGTCTGTACATTGAATCCTCTGGGGCCTCAGGTCAGGTGTGGATGTTATTTACTTTGCAGCACATAAAAGGACTAAACATATTTATGAAGCACAGCCTCCATTCTTGTTTTTGGATTCACAGCGGCCGATGATGACATTTAACTGTTTGGCGCAGTTTAATGACATCGGAACATTTTGCCAAATGAAAATCCCAGAAGCATATTTGCACATGTAAACGGAGGTTTTTATGAAATCAGATATCTGCCTTGAGCGGGTTACTCACCTTGCCACAGGTTTGGTTTTATCACCTCCCTTCATTGCCACCAACCAGCTCTCCTTCTTTTGCCTCTTCTCACCGCTGCAATGCCGAGTGTATCATTTAATTGTTTGACTTGTTTTTATAAAGCTTTGTCACTCTTCTTTCATGCCTTGTAATTGTTTTATCCTGTGTAACTGTCGGCACCCTGATTCTCTCACCTGTCGCCTAAACCAGGGGTGTCAAACTCAAGGCCCATGGGCTGGATCTGGCCCTTGGACCTTTTTAAAGATGGCCCACTTCAACATTTAAAACATGTTTCATTTGGTCCACAATGATCACTGGTGTTCTCAAAGACCCCCTTTAAGGTGAGGTTTATGTGCATGTTGTACCCCCGTATGTCCTATATAAATAAAGCCCGTAAATCATGGGCTATAGTGTGTATTCTCAATAAAGCCTTATGGAGGAGACAATCAAACATCATAAGATACGTGTGAGGTATCTTATGGTGTGTAAATTGTGTGGTTAAATGGAATGTGAGAATATTCTAAAGACAGGGCACTACTGATGACCTCACTGCTGGATAACCTGGCTCAAAGACAACCTGGTGGTAGAGGTAAGGATGGAGGGGGAGATACGATAAATGTGTGCTGTTGTACTTGCCTGCGGTGGGCTGGCGCCCTGCCCGGGGTTTGTTTCCTGCATTGTGCCCTGAGTTGGCTGGGATTGGCTCCAGCAGACCCCCGTGACCCTGTGTTTAGGATATAGGGGGTTGGATAATGGATGGATGGATGTTGTGCTTGCTGCATTTAGGATAAAAAGCCTAGCATACACATTCTGCATGGAAAACTAAATCTCAGATTTTCAGCATCCTCCATATCGGTGTGTCGCACAGCAGCCTATGGACGCCTCACAGAACACTAAACTCCCAGTACTAGAATGGTAAAAGCAGATCTGACACATCATCTGTGAACTTCATAACAGCTTTCTTTGTGACATGATAAGAAGGCATGGAAATGCACCTCAAAAGAACTTGAGGCAAACATCCTACCTTTGATCCAGTTTCCTCTGCTGCATGACATCTTTGATGCTGGCCATTCGTACCAAAGCACTCCCATTACTGTGATTCCAACACCACAACTGTAAGAAGCAGAAGAAACCTCATTAGTGAAACTGCAACAAACTCGGGCTTCTTTGTGAAAACCAGCAGTATTCATTCGGAGTTCACATTGCATTTTTTGGCTGGAATGAGCCGGTTTGCTCCAGCAATATTTACTTTCCCAGTTTACAAAATGAAATCAAAAGTTCTCCTCATTTATGGCTTTGTGCAATCATGGCCAAGACATGCAATGATGCACCAGTGCCCCCCTGGCCAAGTTTATGCCTTTCACCCATTAGGTGTCAGTGTTTAACTACAGTATATTTGCTATATTAATTGTACATGAAGAATATTTCACTTTACAGTTTATTAAATGATCAAGCATGTACTCACGGGAATACGAAATCCAGTGAAAAACTGAGAAAACTGTCGGAGGTCTTGATCTGCCAGAGACACTGGAACCACAAAATATTCTGAAAGACTGAGAGAAAAATCATTTGGTTACAACATGGGCACAGAGGGCACCATAAATTCCCCTCTTGTATTTTATTACCCCTGCCGATATCAAATGCCACTCAGGGACCTGAGAAACAAAGGGCATGATGCTTAGCAAGTCAGGGATATTCTTAGCAAAATAAATAAATACAGTCATGAAAAAGTTTGGATACAAGAAGCAACTTTGTTTGTGGCGTGAGTGCAGAAAGGGCTTCTTGCTCATCACCCTGCCACACAGATGTTCTTTGTGCAAATTGTGCTGAATTGTAGAACGATGTACAGATACACCATCTACAGCAAGATGTTCTTGCAGGTCTTTGGAGGTGACCTGTGGGTTGTCTGTAACCATTCTCACAATCCTGCGCATATGCCGCTCCTGTATTTTTCTTGGCCTGCCAGACCTGCTGGGTTTAACAGCAACTGTGCCTGTGGCCTTCCATTTCCTGATTCCATTCCTTACAGTTGAAACTGACAGTTTAAACCTCTGAGATAGCTTTTTGTAGCCTTCCCCTAAACCATGAGACTGAACAATCTTTGTTTTCAGATCTTTTGAGAGTTGCTTTGAGGATCCCATGCTGTCACTCTTCAGAGGAGAGTCAAAGGGAAGCACAACTTGCAATTGACCACCTTAACACTAGAATTACCAGAGTCTACGAAAAAACTCGTAGATCCGGCCCACCTTAAAACCGTTCTCACCTCTCTTTTGTCTTCTAAATGTGCTGATTAAGACGAGCAGCAAAAAGCCAGCTAGTCCATCCCCTACCATCGCAAAACGTTCACGTAAAAAAGTTTTCCCAGCTCATGCCTTGTTTGATTACCTGGGAGTGACTGAACTGGAGTTTTAGAGTGGAAATAATAGATCGTTATTTGGAACACACACATTTCATGTGTGTTCCGTTTCTACGGTAATCTGTGTAAACACATTGTTAAAACAGAAACTTTTTCATATTTTAGTAATAAATGTTACATTTTGTAAGAATAAACTATAGAATGTGTGAAGCCTGACAAACAAACATCAAATAAACACTTTCACAAAAGGTTCAAGGATGTCACAACACCTTCCGTGGTGTAACGCTGAAATTTGCCGACTCAAGAGCATGGCAGCCCTGCCGCGCCGTAGAGACTCCAGTTCGATTCCCCGCTGGGGAGGAAGTGTTTTTTTTTTCTTTGTAGCCTCAAATGGACATAAAATTTATAAATTGGTATGCACTGTAAATCATTAAGTTTAAAATGTCGATCACGGTTATTTCTGTTGAGTAATTCATGTTTTTTTACTTAGAGTCAGAACAGGAGCTTATTCAACTTATTCAGCTTCTGATCTGACTCTAACTAACAGCGGCAGTATAAATCACACCCAATCTGACGCTGTTCATTTTCAAATAATATTGCATTACTTCGACGATGTTTTCTGATTGGTACTATTCGCGTCATAAAATGATTTCTTCAAAACGTCACATATATTTGTTTTGAGATAATGAATAGAGCTGTAGCGCGTCTTTATGTGAAAACAGCAGTGTCAGATGGGGAGTGTCTGAAGATTGCATATAGCACTGAAGTTACTGCTCTTTACTATGCTTTCCTCTGCATGTCCTGGAGTACAAAAGAAACAGCGGTAGTATGTATTGTGATACACTGCAGAGCTATAGCACGTCTTTGTGTGAAAACAGCAGTGTCAGATGGGGTAGGGAAGGATCCTGAATGCGACTGAGAGAATGAAAAGTGAATTAAAAAAAAAAACAAAAACAAAGCTAACCGTTACAAATATCATAAATTACACCGGCTGTTACAGACTGAAATCAAATGTATCTTTTTATTCTAAAATAGTAAAAATAAGAGCAGTTCACTTCTCAAAAGGCAGTCGTGCAGGATCGAACTCGTGACCTTTTGATTCCCAGTCAGCAACTGATACTGTTGCGCCACGGCGGCAGTCATAGTAAATGAGTGTCAATGTCGCACACTAAGGTGGCTTTTTTTTTTTCTGCAGTCATATTTTTGAATAAAAGCGCACTTATTCTGTTATATTTGTACCTTTCGTGAAAGTGTTTCTTTGATATTTGGACTTCAGGCTTCGTACATTATATAGTTTATGCCTACATTTTGTCATTTACTACTAGAATATGAAAAACGTTTCTGTTTTAAAAATGTGTTTACACAGATTACTGTAGAAACGGAACACACATGAAATGCATGTGTTCCAAATAACGATCTATTAACTCTAAAACTCCACTTCACTATCAGATAATCAATCAGGGCATGAGCTGGGAGAAGTTCGTGCACGTTCTAAGTTGGTGGGGGGATGGAATAGCCGGCTGTTTGCAGCTTGTCTTTATCTGCACATTTAGAGGACAACGCTGGTGGAGAGCTGCAAACGGATTTAAGAAGCGATTTAAGGTGGGACGGATCTACGAGTTTTTTCATAGGCTCTGGTAATTCTAGTGTTAAATACCATTATATCTCAGGACTGGACACACCTGTCTATGAAGTTCAAGGCGTAACGAGCTCATCCAACCAATGTGGTGGTTCAAGTAATCAGCACTGAGCAGTGACAGGCATTCACATCAGCAAAATTACAAGGGGGCCCACATTTTTGCACAGCCAGTTTTTCACATTTGACATACAACTAAATTCTGCTTCACTAAAAATCTTTGTTCAGAAAACACGCCAGTACTCAGATGTTCCTAGGAAATGAAAGACATACCACTGTTATCTTTTTTGTTGAAAGGAGAGTCAATTATTATGCAGGCTGAGAGGGGCTCCCAAAAGTTTTCATATGACTGTAAATAAAAATTGCACATAAGGCCATGTTCAAAAGCAACACATTGACACAGTGCCATTAAACCGTGCAATGGGTGACAGACGTGCACGTGAAGTTGATTGTCATCTTCTACTTTCATTTTTTTTGTTTGTTTTTTTTTAAAGACTTCTGCTACTTTAAAGGAACAGAGGCTTGAAGTCATTTGGCTTTGGGGTGTGGTAGTCATTATAACACAAACTGCTTATTATAAAGGGAGTCACAGTTTCTAAAATTATCTCACTCTAGCAGACACTTACAAAGTGCCGCCTGCCTCTTTTCTGGCTGTGGACCCCATGAATGGAGTTGATTTTAGGCTGGTCCTGAGTAAGTGCCAAGTCGGCTTCAAAAACAAACAATACGTGCTGCCGTGCTGCAGAGTTCAAGGATCTCGAGGATGAGAAATACAAAAATGATTAAACAAAAATTAAAAATGAGCCTCTTTTAACCTTGTCTTGTGAACTGGCCCACTGCTGGCTCTTTACAAGTATTAGAGGGGGCTAGCTGGCCAAGCACGGGCCTATGCAGTGTAAATGGGGTCAAAGCCACCCAGCTTAGCTTCTCTCTGACCTCCGACATATTGACTCTGCCATTCTATTAATAATAAAGCGAATAGAGAATAAAGCACCGCGCAAATTGAATAATCTGAATAATCTGATCAATCCATCACGGGGTGTTAACCCTTTACACTTGGCCCCATTGTTGTGAACATCCTGGTGGGACTGAGCAGTAATGCACAATTTGTTAAAAACAGTATAAAATCATCCATTTCCTTATGGCTATAATTGAAGTACAGTGTTTAGTCGTTAAAATGTCACGTAGCATACCCTGATACCAACAATGGCCAAATTGCTATATCCCAGTAATTGCCCACAAACACGGCTTTCCAGGACTTCCTGAATCAAATGTGTACAACTGGACAGACAGACAATTCAAATGACACCGCATTCCACTTTCTAAATTTTGCAGTCTTTTTTGTAAAAATGTTTTTAAGTCTTGCATCAATTGGTGTTGTAATTTGGATATAGAGAATAGCTTCTTTACCAACTATTATAATAATAATAAAATAAAATGGTATGTGGGCTAGGGGTCTTAAATAAAGTGTCCATCTTAGCCATTATAAGTGTCCATTATAGGACAACAGTAAAAGCAGAGAAAAGGAATTCTGTTTTTTTGTGATGCTTCAAAACAGTAAAACTAGACATATTCCGTGTAGATATTTCATAAACATTTTCTCACTACACGATACACTTTGCATAATGAGTGGGGAGCCACTTCAACCACCACTAATGGGCTGCATCCACCTGGATGATCTGATGGCAGCCATTTTTAGCCATTAAGTAGTGAGAGAGACAGCCAATTAGTGACAGGGGATGATTAGGGGGGCTAGAATGACTAGGCATGGTGGGCAATTTAGCCAGAACATCTGGGTAAATCCTACTATTTTCGAAGTATTATATCCAGCAGGGGGCACTTTCTCCCTGCGATTGTGTTCTTTATTGATGCAGAACAGACTCGAGCCATACACATCTCTTTAGTATCAATATGGTACAAAAAGAGATGTATATATTTAACATGCTTTAAAATGTAATTTTCACCCCAAAGAATACCATCCATCCATCCAATATCCAATCCACTATATCCTAACTACAGGGTCACGGGGGTCTGCTGGAGCCAATCCCAGCCAACACAGGGCGCAAGGCAGTAATAAACCCCGGGCAGGGTGCCAGCCCACCATAGGGCACACACACACACCAAGCACACACTAGGGAGAATTTAGAATCGCCAATGCATCTAACCTGCATATCTTTGGACTGTGAGAGGAAACCGGTGCGCCCGGAGGAAACCAACACAGACACGGGAGAACATGCAAACTCCACACAGGGAGGACCCGGGAAGCAAACCTGGGTCTCCTAACTGCGAGGCACCGTGCCGCCCCCCCCCCCCAAAGAATACGATGCATATAATTCATTTATACATACAGAAGCCGACGAAATGCACAGGTGTCACTCAGTCTTCAGTGTGGGGATGCTGACCGCTATATGAACCTCCAGCAGGGTGGGGAGCAGAATTTGGTCGGCTTCTGGCTTCATGATGGATCCTCGACATTATAAGCACTCACATATTTACATATTTGCCAGGTATGGGCAACTTCCAACAGAGTCATCCATGTTATATTTGGACTGTGCCCAGATAACACCATCCCCCTGTTCTCATGGCTTCTGCGGAGAGTAGCCGTTGGTCACTCTGGCCACGTATTGATTCAGCAAACGTCAGCATTTAAAAATAGCCTGCCTGGATTGTCTTTCACATGTTTTTGTCCTTCTACTTAGCCAGTTTCACCCTGTCAGCTGGGGTGTGTATGTGGCTTCAATAAATGAATATTCTTTTATAAAATATTTGTAATAAACCTCACAGATCACAGTGGCACACTTTAAACCTTTGTCCACAAGGATCCCCAGGGATCTTGTATGACTGCAAGAGAGTCAGAAGCTCAGTTTTATGTCTCATCCAAAGGACGGTGCCAATTTTAACGGCACAGTGTCCCCGTCACTGCACTGGGGCATTGGCCTCCACACTCAGACCACAGGGTAAGCGCCCCCTGCTGGCCTCACCAGCACCCCAAGCTTTTCCTAGATGGTCTCCCATCCAAGTACTGGCCGGGCCTTAGTATGCTTAGCCTGTTCTGAAGTGCAGACAGTTATGTCTGCTGGCTACCAAAGTTAATTTTTTAATTAAAAAAAACTTTACTGAATTTTGCAATTTGTTCTGCTTGCAACATATGTGTACCACATAACTAACTCTTGAGGTGTAAACATCCTGAAATTAGAAAGGTCTCGCCTTTGTTTTGAGGGCTAGAACCTGAATACTGAATGAAGGATGATGAAGTTGTAGCCAGTGAAGTAAGAGTAGCAGAAAATGAGATCATTGAGGCTGAATTTAAGGGGTTAATCTATAAAATCTATCTATAGATAAACAGGTAAATCTATTAAACGGCACAACCGCAAGTGTGAGCCACTCTGTTTAGTCCTAGCCACAGACGAGAGGCTGTGCGATGCACCGAGACCGCAGGAAGAATGCTGTAAATGCTCATCATTCTGGAAACGCTTAGAAAACCATACAAAAACATTATGGAATTTTTTTGGTTTATGGTAAGAAAAGCAACCAACTTCTTCTTCTTCTTTCGGCTGCTCCCGTTAGGGGTCACCACAGCAGATCATCTTCTTCCATATCTTTCTGTCCTCTGCATCTTGTTCTGTTACACTCATCACCTGCATGTCCTCTGTCACCACGTCCATAAACCTCCTCTTAGGCCTTCCTCTTTTCCTCTTGCCTGGCAGCTCTATCCTTACCACCCTTCTCCCAATATACCCAGAATCTTTCCTTTGCACATGTCCAAACCAACAAATGGAAAAAAAAATATACATCAAACCACACCAACCCCACTTGCATGTGGCCATTCTTCAGCGTTACCTCATTAAGCTTTAAACTGCTCACTTTTACTGGACGTGCCATTATCACAGCTAAGAATCTCCGGGCTCCCGTCTTCACATCTGATGTCCAAGAGTGCACTTAAACAGAAGAATCGCTGCTCAGCGGGAATGGCGTTCATGGGAAGGGCATCACAAGAAAAAATAAATAAAAAATACACACTGCTATTTATTGTGTTTTCAAAAGTCCATCCCGGTAATCCAACAAGGAGTCTAGATCTTTGACACAACTAAAAATGCCAAACAATTAGTAAAAATCCCAACATTGTCCACTCCCTAAACAATCATATCTCCAATGCCATGGATGAGGGCCACATTTCTACCCATGGACCTGGAAAACTCGATCAGCGAAGTAGCAGAGAAGCTGATCACTAGTGAGCCTGCAAACTTCAGGAAAAATACCAAAGGGGTGAAAGGCATCTTCAAGCATATGGATTCAGCCATCGTTTTCTTGCATTAGCAGCACAGAGTAAAGCGCTCCATAACTGTAATGATCTGCTCAATTAAACACAAGAAGCGCTATCATATCCCACCGGGAGCGTCTTGAGCCCAACAACGTCAATAGTCATGACCGGGATGATCTACGCAGATAAAGACACTCACAAAGCAAAGGGGAGGTGCAAAAAAGTGTCAAGTGCTTTTACTAAAACCAATCCAAAAACAGTGCAGTGCATCAAATCAAATAAATAATCCAGTAAAATCAAAGTGATTGTGGAGATTAAATGTGCGCTTATTAAAAACAGTCAAAACAAAACAGTGTTCAAATTAAAGTGCGCTGCAATGGCTTCAATAAATAAATAATCCATTCAAATAAAAAGGTGCTGGTAGAGGTTAAAAACCCAATAAAGAAATCCATTAAAACAAGGTTAAAAATTGTGCAAGACGCTGTCCATTAAAACATGAGCCCTGTTGCCATTTGTTCAAACTTATCCTGACCAGACCTTGCAGCTAAGGAGACGCATA